>NC_139327.1:28957500-29180000 GCF_056507025.1 Lutjanus erythropterus | reverse complement strand
CCATCTGAGCATTTCAATGACAACCACAAAAAAGGACAAAGTACAGAGTCAGTGGTCTGGTTTCTGATGAAATGTGTGAGGCAATAGTTTGCCAACGTCAGAGTCCGAGAACAATGTGAATCGATAAAATCGACTAGAGAAAGCAGTGAGTCCGTGTTTATAAGAAAGATGACTAATATGTTTGACGCTGATCAGACAGTTGCTTCCTCACTGACAACTTATTGAAGTCACCACAAAAAAAACTTTTACTTTACAAAATTTGTTTGTTGTTGTTTTTTGTTTTGAATATTTGGACAAGCGTGTTATGTGTATGTTGTTTATGACAGAATCAAATCAAAATGTGCAGGACAAAAAAGTTGAATAACATTAAAATAGGTTACATGGACGGTATCTCTGTCATTAGGAGCTGAAATGTACTTTGTGCATGTCAGTAGGATCATGTGCTATCAGATATGCATGACACTTTCTGTCTGTGCGGCTCCAAAGTTGAGTTTTTGTGGGTTTGGTTTCCTGTGAGAGGAAGCTGTTTCAAAAATAATGATTGAGAAGGTGTACCTGCGTCTAAAGTGTGCACAACAGCACACAGACAAACTGTTAAATCTTCTTTTATCTAATAATCAAAAGCATACTATCTATATTTACCTGTGTTATGCAACTCTGGGAGGAAGTCCTTCTCATATGTGCTGAAGAATGTAAAACACAAAATGCATGAAATGGCAAAACACACCATACTAAAATCCTTAACTGCGCTGTAAAATTTAGTTTATGTGCCCCAGAACACAAATTTGCCAGTGATCTTTTGCCAACTGTCAGTATTATGAAAATCAATAATTTAATAAGGAACAAGCACTCAGCCCCCACATGTTGTAAACTTTTAACTTGACATTTGATCTTTGACGCCTCTGCTGACAATCAGCTCATCTCAGCTCATTTCCAGTGAATCGAATAAGGGGTTTTGAGCGGACATGTGTGCATATTTTTTAAGGTCTTCTTTTTCCTGTTTTTTTTTTTACATAGAAAATGTAGAGGTATTTTTGCTTTCATCACAAATTAAAAGCATGCAGCGATATAGACATGCTAAAATAAGACTTTTATAAAAACAAAGAAACTGAGGAAACTGCAACTATATGCAAATATCGACACTGAACCAAAAGTAATTAAAAAGCCACATTTTGCTAAATACTTCCTGATGCATCCCATCTGCATCAAAGGTATAAGACCAGAAGTAAGTATTTGAGTAGGAGTTCAAAACCAAACCGTTTTTTTTCCCCCTCAGAGATCATCTTAGATAAGGGTTACAAATAAGTGTCAAGTCTTTGACATTTAAATTTTGTGTGGTTTTTTTGAGATCCCCACTGTCGCCTCTGCAACGCATAGAGGAATTCAAATCAAATATCATCAATGGGCCTCATGCAAGACGCCATTTCTGAACAAATTTTCTCCTATGTATCCATGATTTGTTCTTATTATTTTGTTAGTACCTATTGATTTCTGGGATTCACCAGTGTTTTTTTTATTTGTGCTCTTCTCTTATGTAAGAGAAAGCTGGTTGAGAGGACTCTTAAGAAAAAACATCTTTTCACAGTCTTCTAATTGTTTGTCTAATGCAAGGAAATGCAAGTTTAAAAAATATTTATGATTATTATTTCAATAGTTATATAATAATTAATATATTTTCTGCTTTTATCGATTTCATATCATCTTATTGTTCAATATTTTAGGGATTCTAGACTGCTTGTCGGACAAAACAAGTAATTTGAAGACATATATGGAGGCCATAAACTGGCATCATGTAATAAAAGGTTATCAGACGAGTCAAAAATATATCTAAATGTATAATTTAATAAATAATACGGTTTGTTAAATGTTTTACAAAAAAGTGTAAAAAGAAATATAAAACTTTTCCTTTAAGGTCTGATCAGATAAAAAAAATAGCAAAAAGCTTATTTCCTTTCCTTTAGCACCAAAAAAAAAAAAAACCTGAATTGATTCAACTCTCAAGTTTTATTTTTAGCTTCTTTGCCGACTCACCTCAGTTTCTGCGTGACATGGCAAAAAATATGTTGATTTCACTACTGCTGATGGTTAAAAATATTTAATGCATCTGGAGTTGACTTTATTATAAAAATATATGTATATAATACAAACAATATAGTTGTTTCAAAACTAGGGCTGTGTATTGGAAAGATCAATACAATACAAGGTGATTTATCGTAATGTTTTTTTAAAGTTCACATGAAATGGCTAATGAAGTACTTATTGTTTACACATATTATATTCCCCCGTCATGCAGCTGAAGCGCTCCATGTTTGAAGAATGGTGGTCATATTAGCCTTCTCCTCCACACTGAGAGCTCCCAGTGAACACAGATGGACCAAAACAGCCTCAGAGACCAACAGAGGCCAGTTTGTCAACAGGGAATACACTACAGTAGGTGGTTTACTTGCCAGGTTTGGCTTCTGACTATATCGGAACTTAACCTTCAACCTCCAGCCATGTGCCTACGCTGGAGTGGCAGTAGCTTAGTCTGTAAGCTTGGGAACGGGAGGATGATCAGTTCAAGTCAAACATGAACCACAATATGGAGAGCGGACTGGTAGCATGGAGAGTTGTCACTTAATCTCCATCGATGCTTGTCTGCAGCTCCTGCTTGTGCCTCTATGAGAACAAAATTAGAAACTATGTAGAAGTGGGATTAACTAAGTATGCCTTCCTCTATCTATACTTGCTCCAACTGAACAGTGGGCTGCTCTATTCTGCACTAATTGTGCTTTTGGCAGCACTTTACCAGATTACTGAGCAGTAATCCAGTCTTGTGTCACCTGCCGCGTGCAACAGATACTAAGACACAGTAAAGTAAACACAGTTTATTTACTTGACAAACAATAAAAGCAAATATCTTTATCTGTCTTACTATCTTCAAAACATTTTCAAGATGCTTTATCTACAAATAAATTGTTTCCTTCTTATAAAATGCACCGGAATTATTCTGGTATTCATAAAGTGATAATAAATGACAGTTCTTCCAGTTCACAGAAAGTCTAAGAATATTTCAGATAAAATCTCTTTTCTCTCTCTTCTTAATCTCTCTAATGTCTTTTTTTCTGGATACATTTGATGCAAATTTCTAAAGGAAACCTCTTTTACTTTATTACTGGGACAAAATTTGTCACCAGCAAGCCAAGTCAATCAATCTCTCCATAAAGCAAAACATAAAACGATACTCATGGGAGCAAAGTTAAAGCCTGTTTCCTGATGTATTTATTTAAGCGTTGGTATGTTTATGGTGCCATAAAAAAGAATAAAACTGTAGAGCAGTAAGAAAATAAATGTGGAAATATAACAGAAATGAAAGAATAAATACACATTACAAGATACAATAAACAAAATATAAAATAATAATTATTATCATTTTCATTTATTTCCACAATTATTTGTTCGTTTAATTCTGTATATATTTTAGAGCTGCAATGATTAATTGATTATTAATAAATTATTACATTAATTACTATCTATTTTGATAATCAATTAATCGTTTTAAATGTTTTTTTTTTTAATAAGAAATGTTCAAATTCTTTGATTTCAGCTCCTCACATGTGAAATATTTTTGGTTTCTTTAGTCCTGTTATGATCGTAAATGGAATATCTTTTTTTTTGTTTTTTTTTTGTTTTTTTTTTTACAAGGATGAGACATTGTTTGGAAAAAAAATGGATCAATATTTCTCACCATTTACTTGACATTTGATGGACCAAACCACTCACCAATTACTAATCGATTCATTGAGAAAATAACCTACAGATTAATTGATGATGAAAATAATATAGATATCAATATATATGTATATATCAGGAATTTGCTTTAATCTTACTGGTAACCTGAACTTGGACAGAGTAAACATTCAAACACCAGGGTCGCTGTTGCCATCTGACGTAGTCACAGTAGGGTGGCTTTTATTTTGAAGAACCGGAAGTCCCTATGTTTTGATAACGGCTGCGGAAGAAGCTGTCATCTGCTCTCGTCTCGCCGATTTCTCGTCCAAGCAGCGACGTTTTCCCATGAAAACCGCCAGTAATTAAACGACAAATGTAACCGTTTCACAGAAAGCCACAATGGGATTCACACTGAGACGCTGTCTTGGTGTTAAACCGTCGAAAGCGGCCCCGATGCTGCCTTTTCTGTTGACATTTTTGCTCGTCGGGAGCCGAGGCGAGAGCGAGCCGATGGACAACGTCGCGACTGAGAGGATGGCTGAAGAGAGCCACCGACAGGACAGTGCCAATCTACTCATATTTATAATGCTCCTAACACTCACCATTTTAACAATATGGCTGTTCAAACACCGGCGGTTTAGGTTCCTACACGAAACAGGACTTGCCATGATCTATGGTAAGAGCACTAACGTTAGCTAACGTTAATGTCAGTCAATTAACTCAGTCGTGTTTAGAAGGGAACCCCAGACCCACGAAAGATCTCGCGAGAGTCACCGATTAAGTCAAACTGTGGTTCTTTCCTAGCCCTAAGCAAATGTTATCTATCCCTAAAACCACCTGCATTTTAATTACAGCGTTGTCACGTTAAAAACCAGAATTACTTTGTAGAAGATGCCCAATGAAGAAACAATGCTTATAAATCTCGCGAGAGTTTCACCAATGAAGGGTTCCCGTCTAGACACGACCAATTAACTTCACTTAGCGCCGATGCTAGCTCGCCATGGTGACGTTAGCTCTTCAAACTTAACCAGTAAAGCACATTTGAGAGCTTTTTTTTAAGGTTTCAAGGTGCACGGGGGAGTCTACCTGCATATGACATGAGCATACTGTTAGCTAGTGTTAGCAAGTATTTGCATTCATGAGGTATATTAATTTTCCCGCATTAGTGTCAGAATTTTATTGCTAAGTAGGTTTTCATATGTAAGGAAATTGCTGTGGTATATTGGTGCACAACAGCAAGCACAATACAAAAAATATGAAGCTGAAACCAAGTAAGTCAAAAAGCATAACTAGAAAATAGAAAATTGACAATAACACATTTAAAACTACAAGTATGTTATAAAAACAGTAGAAACAATATGCACAACATAGCTGATATAAGGAGCTATACGGGTTTAAGCAAAGATATTGGCTATAGAATGTTCAGTATTAATTTAAAGGGACAGTTCACTTCCAAATCAAAAATACAATTTTTTACTACTGTACCTGTAGCGTTCTTTATCTATCTAGATTGTTTTGGTGGTGAGTTTTTCTACAATTTTTACAGTAAGTTTCTACATGAAACTGCTCGCAACAAGGTCTTTTTGGTGTTTTGAGCTCTACAAGTGCTGTGCTGTTATTGGAGATTGGAGATATACTGGAGAAAAGGCAGGCATTCAGTTAATGTACTGTTGATAAGAAATATTACAGGGAAAATTAAGGACTTTTCATGTGGATGCCAAGTCAGTGTTGATGGTAAATGAAGTCAGTTGAAACAATAAATTGCTCAGTGTTGCTATATTAACTTAAAAAGCTTGCAGAGCTGTTCTGGCAGTGTCTATGTGTATCAAGATGCACTGCATGCAAGTGTCCATGCCCATGATATACCGTATCATGAGCCTATAACTCTTTCTTTTTTGGTCAAAACATAGCATAAGGTGACAAAAGCATGTCCCCTGGCTACCCAAAGGCGGAGGCTAGAAATCCAAGCTGAAATAGCCTCTAGTTCTTCCTTAACATCAACAGCACTACTTTGGCATCAACGGGTAAAGGTAGAACAACAGATTTTGCAGCAGAAGAGCTTAGCTTTCTTGGTCAGTATAGCAGCACTGAGGAATTTATTGCTTCATTTGACTACAGTTGCCATCATCCACATGAATGCAAAAATTTTTACTACTATTAGTAGTACTGTTAGCGTTGTGGAATTGTCATTTTATTGTCTTTCATTTAACAGCTCAAAAAGTTGGAAAATATATTAAACTCATTGTCCCCTTTAACTAGCCAGACATCTAAACCATCACCGTCATTTTCAGTATGAAGGGCCAAGCTGTTTTGATCAATCTGTTGAATTTCTTGAGAATTTAGTTCTCGTTAAAGCACATCACTTTCAGAATGATTAACTTGACCCAGTTAATATTTATTTTCTTTTGTAAGAGCACAACCTAATTAAAGTATTTAGAACACCCAAATAAATCAAAGCAGGTGTTTTATATTAGGACATCACCCTAGTTTTTGCAACATCAGTGTCCTGCTTTAAAGATTAATTTTTATAAACTGTTTTTTAATTAGTTGTAGTTATTAGAAATACAGAGTATGGATATTTTTTCAGCTGGTAACCAATAATGACCTGCTTCTCTTTCTCTTTCTCTTCTCTTTATGCAAACTTGAGGGTAATAGAGACTAAGATAAAATGAGCAAAGATGGATGATTTAATATTTAATAGCTCTGACTGGACCAAATCTAACAGACATAGGGCTGGACATCAGATTACATTAGATTTTGTGCATATCACCCAGCGATAGTACAACAAAGTTATTGTATCACCTTAGTCACACCCAACCTTTGGAGTACACAATATCTTGTCAGTCACAACCTATATGATCAATAATTATTGATATAGACTGATATTAAACTTCAATATTGTGATGGGTTTTTCAGCTTTATTGCCCAGATCTAAACAGACTATGACACACTGGCAACAAAAACAAAGAACAGCTCTGACTTTTCAAAGGTCTATTAATTTTTTCTAGTAAAGTACATAAAAAACTTCACATATATACTTTGGCTTTTGTAGAGAATTGTCAGTTCAAATTAAGTGCTTTGAGATTGCTGTCAAATCAGATATTGTTATGGCTGATATTTATTAGCTGTACTTTCATTATTGGAATAATAACTAATAATATAAATTTCCCATCACTGGCCGATAATTCATTGGCCCTGGTATTTATTGTGCATCCCTAGTAGTTATGATATAAATTGCACCTTGTAAACTTTTATTTAAAAAGTGCTAGTGCTAGTCCAACAGATCCTTGGCTAACTGATTTGCCTTCACTCCCTCTTTCCTCTTCCTCCCCGAAGGCCTGTTGGTCGGTGTGATCCTGCGATTCGGCGTCCATGTGCCCCAGAGCATGAGTGATGTGATGCTCAGCTGTGCTGTCAACGCCAGTCCCGCTACTCTCCTGGTCAACGTCAGTGGGCGATTCTACGAGTACACTCTGAAGGGGGAAGTCAGCCGGGGCAAAGGTCACCAAGTGCAGGACGATGAGATGCTGAGAAAGGTTGGATGGAGGATTGAATGGGGGGTGCATGTGGTGCTGTAACACAGTATAAATTATAACCAGTTGGTATTATGTTATGTTTGCATGCACAACTCCAAAAATAAGTGTATAACCTCTTATAACTTACTGCTGTCTTCAGGTGACCTTTGATCCTGAAGTGTTTTTCAACATTTTGCTGCCTCCCATCATCTTCCATGCCGGTTACAGTTTGAAAAGGGTAAGAAGGTTAAAAAGATTGATGATTTACTAATTATATAAATTAAACATTCAGATTTTTCACAAACAAGGTCTTAAACAAATTAGTCGGGCTGTTCCTGATTCAAATCTTGTCAATGTGAGTCGACTTGAGGTCTTCTTGATAGGGCTGCACGATATTGGAAAAAATTGTATTGTGAGTATTTTGACAAATGCAGCGATTGACATATGATTCCTGATTAATTTTTGTTTCCCAATTTTCATTTTCACTGAAAAAAAACAAGGCGTCTCTGCAGCACTACAGCACTACAGCACTTCATTATAATTCTGTTTTGTGACACATTTTTTCTTGATCAAAAGATTGCATATTTTGATTAATTGTACAGACATACTTCTCATAAAGGTTTTTTTACATGTGATTTTTCACATAGAAATTTGCAAACGTATTGAGATATTTTTTAACGACTGTTTTATTCGTCTATATTACCCCAGCCTAACGACCAGTAATACAACAGCCCCTGCTGTAATAAATCTGTGTCCTTTTCTGTCGCAGAGACATTTCTTCAGAAACATCGGCTCCATCCTGGCTTATGCTTTCATGGGAACAGTTATATCCTGCTTCGTCATTGGGTAAGTCATTTGCTATTTTCATCTGATCACTTTGTTGAATGTAATGTTGAAACAGAACACAGAAACAACAACAAACAATGACCACAGGATGTTTGTGTACATCCAAAAACCTTTTGATATCCAATGGGGCAATTTTGAAAAAAATATCTTATTGTGATTATTTTGACTGATATTGTAATTGCAGTATGATTTGCAGTATGCAGTCCTTGCCCGTGTCTTTTTATGCATGTACATGTCCTTCTTCCCTCCTAGGCTGATCATGTACGGCTTTGTGTCCTTCATGAAAGTTGTGGGGCAGCTTGGGGGAGATTTTTACTTCACTGACTGCCTCTTCTTTGGGGCCATCGTTTCAGCCACAGACCCAGGTAGGAAGTGCCATATAACATCGTTTCCAGAGTGAGATTTTTCCTTAACATGTCTGTGCAATGTCTGTATATATAGTGTGGAAGCAGTGTTGCACTTTCTGGTTCCTGTTATTGGATAATCTTTCTGTTCAGGCTCTCTGCACTCTTGTCCTGCTGTACGATATTTGTGTGTCTTCTACTCTAAAGTGTTTTTTCTCCTCTGTGTCTCAGTGACGGTGCTGGCTATCTTCAATGAGCTTAAGGTAGATGTGGACCTGTATGCTTTACTCTTTGGGGAGAGTGTCCTCAATGATGCTGTGGCCATCGTCCTCTCTTCGTAAGCATGAATTACACGCTGCAAACATCACACACACAGCAACAATATGTACATTTCAAGAGTTACTGGTTGCTTTCCTCTGGTCTATACCGGCTGTGAATAGATCACTTCCTGTTGTCCCGTCTCCTCTTTTTGTGCAAAAATGTGTCCCAAGTTCAGTTGAAGCTTAGGTCAGGCTCCAGGAATTTCAGTTAGACAAATCAAATGGGTGCTTTTGCAAAGTTACTTATTTTTGGTACAAAATTCATAATTTTGTCTTCATGTACAGTTTTTTCATTGCTAAGCTGCAAATGTGGGATAGTTAAACAAAGTGGGATGACAGCAACAAGTCACGAGTCAGCTTCAATTAAACTTTAAAATCAAGTTGTACACAGCGAAGGCTGAGGATTTTTATCCCCAAGCACTTTAAAGGTCCAGTGGATACGATTTACGAGGGTCTACTGGCAGAATATGGCAGAAATACAATATAATCTATTGGTTCAGACTGTTACAAGTGTCTGACAACATTATGGAAATGATCACTACAGTGAGAGGCCTTCTTTAAAGATTAAGATACACTGTTTAATCAGAAACAGCTGTTTCATTGCTCTCACCAGGCTCTTTTTGAAAAACTGTAATTTTAACGTCATCACTGTCGGCTTCATTCAAATGCGACAGAAACAAAATACAACTTACCAAAAATGTTTTTGCTGTTCCAAACAAACGCCAACATCTGCTTTGGTCAAAATAAACCTTTAATTCACAGTATAAAAGAAGTGCAGAACAGGTGACACTGGACAGCGTCTGCAGCCTGGAGAGAGATGCTCTGTGGTGCACTGATTTTATAACTGAACTAAAGGAGGATGCACAAGTTTACTTTCTCTGATTGTGTAGAAATATGTTTTCACATCACAGATGACAAAGGAAGGTGGTAAAACGCCAGTAAATAATACTCCTATAGGCTGGCATATGAATTTAGTGTGTCATACTGAACTCAAAATAAGCATTTATAATTTATGATCTAATGATAAATTCTCAGTCGGGGACAGCCCTAGTTTATATAGAGGGTATGAGTCCTCTTCCATGGAAGCAGCCATGTTGAATTACCATGTTTCTACAGAAGCCCAGAATGGACAAACCAAACACTGGCTCCAGATAGGACTTTTACATTTTGCATGAGTTTTGCGACCATGCTAGGTTGTCCTACACCTGGAAGGGGAGAGTGGGACAAGGGAGGGATGTAACAGCGTTTCAGAGTATCACAGTGAACAGTAACTCTTGAAATGTTCATATGTAAGAACTGTTTAAGGCAGACTGTGAGCCAAGCATTCAATTTATAGCTCTGTGTCAATGACCTGCACTGTAATGAGGCTACTTGTGGCATATTCAGCTTCTTGTGTTGTACATGTGCACATGAATGGACATTAATCATACTAACATCAGTCCCTGTCATTTCACTGCTTGCCTTCCTTCACCCATCACTCATCACCTGCCTGTACGTATGTATGCAGTGTTCTCCTTCGCTTGGAGAAGCAGGGGAGGCAAGGGGCCGGGGCCGTCCGGTCCCCAGGAGACAATGGCCCAGTCTGGGCTGGGGGGGTGGAGGAATGGTTGGAAGAAAACCAGACACTGACTCCCCGGTGGGTGGGCGGGCGGGTTTGGCTGTCTGCATGGTTTTGCTGACAGTGATAGTGTTAGAACTTGATCATCTCAACTCAGTGGATGTGATGCAGATCTTTTACTTAGAATGCAGCCTTGAACCACCCATTAAGATGATCACTGCCCTCCCAGACACCCTGTTCCCATTGTAGCCCTTTCATATCCATTCTTTCTGTCATTTTGCAGTTTTCACTTTGCTCTACAGACCCTGCAAATGACCTGAAAATATGACTTTTTTATGAACATTTGATAACCTGTGTGTGTAAAAGTGCTGGTGATTTGTTGGTCTCGAGGTAATTTGGGGACTACTCCTCATAAAGGGGTAGCACCTGAATTGGCCTTTTCTGTACTTACTAGCACAATTATTGGATATCCAATCATTGGACAAACCTTATTGGATCCAATATTCAATTAGCATTAAGCATGCAAGACCCCAACTTCCTCCCTTTTTATGTCTGTAAAACCCAACTCCAGTCCATGTGTGTTAAGTCTTTGTTGTTATTTGTAATGGGGTAAAAGCTCTCAATTTAAACAAAATCAGATAAACACCAGGCTGGTACTGTCAGCCATTATTGGATTTGGGTTGTTGCAGGTTTGATTTGATTTCTGATTTCTCTGTTTGTGTCTTTATGTGAGCACCTGTTTGACATCTGACCAGTTTCCCATCCTGAATTCTTGGTGTTGGTTTCCTTTTTCCATGCGCTTGCTGTCTGTCTGCCCCTCAGATCCATCGTGGCGTACCAGCCTGCAGGAGACAACAGCCACAGCTTCGAAGCCATGGCCTTGTTGAAATCCTTCGGCATCTTCCTTGGTGTCTTCAGTGGATCCTTTGCTCTTGGGGTGGCCACTGGAGTCATGACCGCTCTTATATCCTTTCACCAGGGCTTAAAACTGTTTCCTCCTACAGTAGCTGTTTAATCATGTTTATGGTCAGCTTCGAGTTATATTTGACTCAGAAAAACTTTGTTTATTCATGTCTGTGTTTCAGGTTGACTGTGGATGTGCCACCTCTTGTTTTGCTCCTTGACTTTCAGTTTTCATCACGTGACCAAGTTCACGAAGCTGAGGGACTTCCCCCTGCTGGAGACGGCCCTCTTTTTCCTCATGTCATGGAGCACCTTTCTATTGGCGGAGGCCTGCGGGTTCACAGGTACACCTGCACACAGCGCTCATCATGCAATTTAAACTTTGATATTTATTTTTGCATCTCATTTGACTTAGTCTTAGGCTTTTGCCAAAAATATGAATAACTTTTAGTGACATTTCAGTCATTTGATTCTTAGTCTAGCAGTCTGGACAGTGTGATACATTTTACTTTTTTTTTTTACATTTCACCATTGCAGAGATAGATACAAATAGCACCACCTCCACTACCACTTTGGTGGCCAAAGTACATTTTAAATGGCAAAAAATGAAACAGAAAAGGAAGTTGTCTGCAAGATAAAAAGGCCTTTTTTTAAACTGTGATACTTGGGTGTTTTTCACATTAACTGGGATGTGGTGTTTCTAATGAAAAATGATCTTGACCTCTCAGCTTGGTGAGGAAACTGATGACACACATCAAAGTACATCAAGTCCTTAGATGTGTCATATTATTGCTACTTAAACTCTTTCTTCCAGTCACTCATACATTTTGGTTGCTCGTCTTGCTTTTTTCTCAGTCCAGTGTTTGTGTTTTTCACTGTTCTGCAAGGATCACTTTAAAAGTTTGAGTAGACTTTGTAAACCCATATTCAGTAGCCTCGTTCATATCTAGCTGTGATAAATACTGTTTGCTGTTTTTGTACAGTGTTGAACTAAAAGTTGCAAAGGAATCAGGATGTTTGTGTTGGTGAAGGCTTCTAATATTGGGGTTAAACTTTTACACAGAATATTTGGTGGCCACAGAGTAACTTTCAATGTTGAAGCCTGCATTTCTAAGGTTTAGTTTTGTTTTTGCCAGTCCACTTGGAAACGAGTTGTTAATAAATAATGATAAGTAGCATCAATTAATTATAAGAAAATGATAAGGCAGACAATATTCTGTAATTTTTTTAATTGTCAACAAAACAAGAACATGAAAAGGCCCAAACCTGCAATGTGTTAGTCTGTCTGTCAGTAGTTTCAAACCTCCTGACCCTTCCCGAACATTTATAGTTAAAAAATAAATACATAGTTAAATTTTAATTAAAGGCTAAAAGTGGTTGTGTAGTTTTGGAAAACATTACTCAAACAGGAGTAATTGGTAGCTTTAGTGGTAATTATCTAAACCAGCAGATTAATAAGCATTTTGTGCTCTAGTGAGTATCAACAGCACTGGATTTACTTTTCGTGTAAAATAACCACAGTGGATGTAAACAAGGTAATGAAGAAACGTGATCAATTCATTTCTGGTTTTGGTCTTTACTTGGGATTAATTGACAATAACAGAAACATAGAATATCGCCACACATACTGTCTAATTCCAATCTTTAAATGGTTATGAACCCCTCTGATAAAATATCGTTTAATATGTTTTGAGTGGTTTTGAACTGAGATCTTTGTAATCTTTGTTTTTCTTCAGGCGTAGTGGCTGTGCTGTTCTGTGGGATCACTCAGGCTCACTACACCTTCAACAATCTCTCTCCTGACTCTCAGGACAGGACCAAACAGGTGATATATACTCACATAACATCTGTAATTTATGCCATCATGTTTACTGTCTTTAAACTAGGGCTGCAACTAACAATGAAGTTCATTATTGATTAATGCGATAATTATGTCCATGATTAACTGATTAACCATTTAATCTATAAAATGTCAATGTCACACCTAATTAACAAAGTGCAGAAAAAACAGACTAAAAAGATAAGAGATTTAAGCAGAAATGCCTTGAAAATAATCAGAATAGAGGAAGTTTTGAAACATCTGTGCTTCTTTGGCAGTTGTCAGTTGTATTTTTGTTAAGTTGCAGAAAGTTCAGAGAAGCTGATGTTGATAAAAGCTGTAATCTACTGTTAGTAATAGATGTTTTTAATAATACCAGTTCTTGGAACTCAGCTCCATACCGTAATCACCACACGACCCGGCAACATGTTTGTGGACATGAGCGCTGTGTTTCCGATGGGTTAGATAGGACCTGAACTAATGTGCTCATCAACAGCAGCTGTGAGACTGAAAACAAGACGAGCGAGTTTCTGTATCTGTTCTGACTCTGAGATAAAAACCGTGAGTAATTCAGTCAGAGGGCCTGATAAACAGACTGAACATTTGTTCACCAAGAGCCTCTGTGTTGAGATAGTCACTCTGCTGGAGGCACTCTTGTGTTTTCAGTTATATTCAGGACATCAGCTGACACTGTTCATGTCATGTTAAAAAGTTGGTAGAAAACTTCTAATAAGGATTATGAAAGAAAAGAAAAAACTGTGTCACAACTGTATGTAAATGTTTACAATCACACACCAGGGAAAGGTCTAGTTATTAACGAAAAATTGGAGCTGAAGATAAATGTTATTATCAAAGATGCAACATGGGAAGAAGTGTGTGAAGGGGGACATAAAATAACTAAATGTCCACTATGGACAGAATTCAACTGGAAATTAAGAATGAGGTATTTTACAACATCTTTCATTTTATCAAAATACGATGGAAGTAAAACAAAAACAAAAAACAAAACAAAGTTTTGGGGAATTGTAAACACGTTGAAGAATTGAAAAACTGAGGCTGTCCAAAATTGAAGTCATGCTGGGAGTGGATTCATATAGAAATGTTCACCATTTTGAATGTTAATTTACCACAGGAGCCCTTCTATATTAGGAGCAATTTCTGATGGAACTGTAGAAAGAGAGAGCCAGCACATCCTTTAATTGGTGTCAAAATAAATGATAACTTAATCAATGGCGGGACAGGTTAATGAAAGTGTACGTAGAGATAACAATTACACGTAGAAAGACAGACATGTTTTTAAACCTATGGAGCCCAGTAATTGTTCATTTTTAACACAGTTATTGACTTTGACTGACTCTGTTGGTCGTTTTTATGTTTGTTTACCAAGCTGTGAATAGTTCTTATTCTTTTTTTAAAAGAAAGTCTGTTTTCTCTCTGATATAATAGAACTGAAACACACTTTGCTTGTGGAACTACTTTAGTAGAAAATAAAATAGTTACTATAGATCCTAAAGTAGTTCTGGTAGATTCTACTGCAGAAAGAAAGTAGTGCCTACACGAAGCAGACAATTGACTCAAATAGTGATGCAGTAACTGCAGGGATTATTTGGGATTATTTGAATATTGCATCAGAGATATGAACTTTTATATAATTGTCTGTATAGTGTATTTTTAACAATCATTCAGTGTTCTCCTGATGCTTGGCCATTATTCTGTTACCTATGTGGTTGTTTTAACTACTATTACTTTTCTAATGCAGGACAATAGCTTGTGTTCCTATACCTGTCCTTACCCTTATCCTGTGAGACGAAGTTTCTATCTTAAAGAATAATTTAAACTTAAATGACAACGATTTCATTCCGAAATGACTGAAAGGCTGAAATATAGGCCTAATGTGTACATGTATATTTTTTTAAAGGTTGTTTCTTACACCCCTTAAAATCCATGAGGCCTTGATGATCTGTGGTGTGTGGGTTGGGAATCACTGACTTAGAGGATGTTTGTTTGTCTCTTTCCCATCAGTTGTTTGAGCTGCTGAACTTCCTGGCAGAGAACTTCATCTTCTCCTACATGGGTCTGACTCTCTTCTCCTTCCAGTCACATGTCTTCAACCCTCTGTTCATTATTGGAGCCTTTGTATCCTTCAATCTGCTCGGCCTTTCTGGATGATCCAGAGATTATTGATCCCCATAACCATGCGTTCTTTCTGACTCCCACAAATGCAGTCATGTTTTAATAATGCCGTTCTTCTCTCCACAGTAGTCTTCAGTGCTTCAGGGAGCGAAAGAATAACAGAACAAATGTGAACACATTTAAAAAACAGATTAGTCAGTGACGCGATAGTTTCCAAACTGCCCATGACTATTTTCCACCCCTGTTTGCTCATGCTGTGTTACTTCTCAGTGCGTTGTGTCCTTGACTGTCCTGTGTTGTGTAGCTGGCTGTGTTTCTGGGCAGAGCAGCAAACATCTACCCTTTATCTTTCCTGCTCAACCTGGGCCGCAGGAACAAGATTGGATCCAACTTTCAGCACGTCATGATGTTTGCAGGTGAGACAGTAAAGTCTGTTGTTAACTCTGTGCTCTCAAATTATAAACATACTGACAATAAGGAGTCCTTTAAAGGGAGCGTTCAGATTATTTGATGTGGGGTTGTATGAGGTACTTAGATAGTCAGTGCATTACGTACAGCAGCTGGTGGTTGGCATGCTCATGGTTAGGAAAAGTAGAGAGAGGAGTACCAGCTGTGGCCAGGGTCCACAACAAAAGGTAGTTCAGCCACTTAAAATATCAGTTTACATGTACACTATATTTAAAATATTTTCACTGCTTTACTTGCCATCAGACCATTTCTCCAGAGCTTTTTTCTCACCATTTGCTCTGCATGTGACTTTTTTTTTTTTTTTGGCCGAGACATTTGTTGAATAAGGACAGGTGGACAAGAGCAACTGTGTCATGTTAGAGTTTTATTATACTATTCGTTGAAATTGTTTGTGCTTCATGAATACGTGTCACATAACTACTGTCTGACTGACAGCAAACTAAAGCTGCAAAAAATATTGTAAATATACCTTTACACCCTAACTGATACAATGTTTTGATGGGCCTCTCTGCTTCTTCAAACTGGGAGCGTGCTGACAGGCATCTACTGACGCAAATGCACTGATTACAGCCACACGTGGAATAATCCAAATTATCCCTTTTAGTGTCTTAGGCTCAGACTGAAATGACTAATTCTCAGCTGGGACCTGGTTCCATTAAAATAAATTGTCAGTGGAACGGAACAGACCTAGGTCTGTAGTTTAAAACGCTTGAGCCTAGATAATGGTGTGCTGACACAGTCTCCTTCTAGAGCAACAACTCCTACACAGATGCAGTATTATGAATAGCAGCCTCAACATCAGCTGACATTTACTGCTGAAACTGGATGATGATAGAAATCCCCTACATGTGTCTGCACAGGTTTCTCTACATCTGAACCCACAAGGTCATGTCTTTTCACTATACAGAACCATTTAACCATTTCTGAGCTTTCTAACAATTCTGCAGTATCTTGGAAAAAAAACAACAGTAACATTAAGTCAGAAATATTTTTTATTCTTTTGGTGAAACAAACATACTGTCTTCTCATTCTCACACTGTCTTGTTTCGGTTCGTCTCCTCCAGGTCTGCGTGGGGCGATGACCTTTGCCCTTTCAATCCGAGACACAGCGACCTATGCCCGTCAGATGATGTTTTCAACCACCCTCCTAATCGTCTTCTTCACCGTCTGGATCTGTGGAGGTGGCACCATGCCTATGTTGTCCTTCATGAGCATACCGTAAGTCTGGGTATCTGTTTGTGTGCACTCGGTTTTCCATTTGTGCGTGGTTTTCTGTCAACGTCACTGTTGCTACCTTCTCTATTTCAGGGTGGGTGTGGACTCTGATCAAGATGCCTCTGTAAGTATTAGCACAGATTGAAATCTCTTGTTATTTTTTTGGTTGCATTGTAAGTAAAAATAAAAATGTTAAAGTAATGAAACAATAACTAATTACAAATATTCTGCATATCAGAGTTCAGCGGTGTTGGACGGGTCACAGCGGAGGAACACCAAACATGAGAGCGCCTGGCCCTTCAGGATCTGGTATAACTTTGACCACAAGTATCCTTTGAGCCATCGATCAAATATTTAAAAGCCTGTATTGAGAAGTGAGGGTGCTACATTTAGCTTTGGACACCAGAGGGTGCTCTTCACAAACAATTTCATCTTTCTGTACAGGAGGTTTACAGTTTGCAAAGCAGTTGTTTTTGTAGTAAGCCAAATATTTCTCTCTCCAAAGCCAGCAGACCCCGTAAGCAAAAACAATAATTTTACCTCACAAAACACGGGAGTTGCTGGTCTTCAAGCTGCCTTGATCTGTTCTGATCTGTCATTGTGTGACTTTTGTGTTTTTAGTTTAAATTCACAAAGTCACATAATAATACAGTAAGACTCACAGATCAAGGCAGC
Organism: Lutjanus erythropterus; assembly: GCF_056507025.1. Taxonomy (NCBI): domain Eukaryota; kingdom Metazoa; phylum Chordata; class Actinopteri; order Lutjaniformes; family Lutjanidae; genus Lutjanus; species Lutjanus erythropterus. The sequence continues at coordinate 29,162,493 of NC_139327.1, read as the reverse complement.
AGTAGACCAGCACCGCCTGTGTTCTGTGAGGTAAAATTATTAGTTTAATTGTTAATCATTAGAAATAGTCTGGTTGAGTGAGAGGTAGGGTTCATATTTAGCTTGTATAACAGCAGTTAAACAGTTACAACATCAAACTTTATCATATTACAGCTAAACAGCACCAAAACTCAACACTGCTTAGAAACAGTCGTGTCTAGACGGGAACCCTAGATTTGTGAAACTCTTGTTTGTTCATTGTGCTAGTTATACAGACTAGTTGTGTCTTAGAATGTGACAATGCTTTGTTAAACATCTGGGGAGTTCAGGGAATGTTATAGTTTAGGTTAAAATGATCACTCCTGTGAGAACTGGGGTCCCCTTCCAGATGCAAGAGCCAAAATGGCGGCCTGTTCGGTTAGTCTTTCTTGTTTTACAACTAAAAAGTCACAAAAATGGGTTTCTAAAAACATTTTAAGTGAGAAATAGGCTGTGTTACAGAATCCTAATCCATTTTTTATCAGCACTGTATAGTTTTACAGTTCAATCTGACTTTCTGACTTTTGTGAGCAGTGTGTGTCCCTAAAGTACATTTTGCTGCTGACCCTGTCCACAGCAGTGCAGCTTCCATGTTCATACTCCTCCCAACTGGGAGTGTTTCAACTGCTATCTCCTGTAAGTAATACACTAACTCTGCATGAGCAGCTCACACAACCCTGCTTCAAATAATCTGAACTATCCCTTTAAAGCCTTGCCGTATCAGAATCTGCACAATTGCATTAGACTGTTGACCAATTAAAGTATTAAACTATAAATGTTAAATGTTAATAACCCTTGACAAAAGCTGTCCAGCTACCTGAAGCCGCTCCTCACTCACAGCGGCCCTCCTCTCACTGCTACTCTGCCTTCTTGTTGTGGACCTCTGGCTCGATGCCTCACCAGCCCACAGGCCTATGAGGTTTGGACACACAGCATAATGAGATACAGTTACAGCAGAACTTTTTAAAGGCCCAGACAATAATGTCTTGACACCGTAGTGCTATTTGTGTGTTTGGTATTTTTGTGTTTCTTTACACATCATTGTTATCTAAGGGGTGATTGTTATCTCAGCCCTGTTTTTCTAGTCATAAATCTGTAATAAACTTTGTGTTCACATTTTGAGTGTATAGGACTTAGAATTATATTGTTGCTGCAGTTTTGAGTTGATCCCACTTAGTACACAGCTTTGATGTGTAATTTAAGCATTTTTGACCACCTGAGAATTGATAAAACTGGTCAAAAATCACTCCTAAATACAACATTAAGATACCAAGACCTTAAGGAACACCATAGAAAGCCACCCATCTTCTGAATGCCCCCTTTGCTTTGCTTTTTTTCTCTCTCCTCCATTTTCCGTTTCCACACACCAGAACGAAGGTCAGCTCCACGACGACGACTCCGACTTCATCCTGAACGATGCCAGCGTGAGCTCCATGTACGCCGACGTCACAGTCAGCACGGACGCCTCAGGGTCCCGCACCGTCAACCGCAAGCGCTCCTCCACCAACAGCACCGGTGCCGACGAAGGCCTGGATCACGAGCTCGCCATGGCGGAACACGAGGTGGCGATCAGGGGCACCCGCCTGGTCCTGCCCATGGATGACCCGGTGGATCCCCCGACCACTGTCACCCTGCCCCCGCCACCTTCCCCGCCACGCTCCGACCCTCGCAGGCACAGACTGTAAGAAGTTTGTTTATCAACATCAAAATTTGACATCAGATTTGTTTGGATTTTTGATTGAAATAACAAACAGCTTTTACAGTGCAAATCATATAAAAGCACCACCTCTCTGTCTAACGTGTTTTTAAATTAGTCTCAGCTTTGTCACAGACTTGAGGCGAGCTTGATTTAACTCACCATTCGGGTGGATTACTGTAATCTTGAATGTGAATGCACTACATGTAAGGTAAGGTACTATAAATCAAGCACTCCTCAAGTTTTAAGGGTTACTTATAATCATCTGAGATGCACATTTAGCAACCATTGAGGAAGCTAAAAAAAAAAGTGGGGCTGTTGTATTTGCTCCTAAGTTTGTACTACTGTGGTGATATGCCAGTGCTGTTATCTATGCTCTCTAAAAGCCCCGACTCCCTCTGACTGGACCGGGCAGTTCCTAAACTTTTCATATGCAGTTTACTCTTTTTTTTCTCTGTGGTGACGTTGCTCCTGACAACAGGACCTGTATCTGCCAAGCTTCCTTCAAGTATTTGTAAGGTGACCTACAGTAACACTAACCTTTAGGGCAGTTCACTTTGCTCTGGTACCACTTGTTAAAGAGCGTTTACACTACAGTTACATTACTAATCTTACTTATCTATTGATAGACTGGTTAAAGGGATAGTTGGGAATATGTCAAGTGGGGTTTTATGAGTTACTTATCCATAGTCAGTGTTTTACCTACAGTAAATGAAGACTGGCATGGAAAATTGCTTGTCCTGTCACCCTGTTTTTGCGCAGTTTCCCGCACTGGTGTCTCCTAAAGCTTATTTTTGTTGGTCGAAATTGTGGCTGACATCCTTGACGTTCGTTTCCCCTCATCAAATCTTTTTTAAGTGGCTAAATTACAATTTGTTGCTGACTCTGTCCACAGCAGTACGTTAGCTTCTTACACTGGTATTCCTCTCTGTTTCTTCAAACTGGGGTGTGCTGATCACCCTGAACTGTAGGTTATTCACTGACTTAAGGCTGCAACTAACAATTATTTTCATACTCGATTAATCTGTCGATTTATATTTTCGTTTAATCAGTTAGTTGTTGGATCTATAAAATCTCAGACAATAGGGAAGAACAGTGTTCCTTAAATATCAATGTCCTCAAATGTCTTGTTTTGTTCACAATCCAAAGATATTCAGTTTACTGTCAGAAGGGATTAAGAAATCAGAAAATATTCACTTTGAAGTAGCTGGAATCAGACTGATTAATTGATTATCAAAATGGTTGGCGATTGTTAAATTAATAGATTAATAACTGATTATACGATAATTGCTGCAGCTCTACACTGACTATGGATAAGTACCTCATACAACCCTACTTGAAATAATCCAAACTACCCCTTTAAGTGTCTGGTACGTTTGCTTCCCTCTCGAAGTTCATTGGTGGAGAGGGTTCGGTTGTGTTTGACCAAGGTCGGAGCAACTACACAGACATCTGTGATGGAAGCAGTACAAACTCAAACTACTTCCACGTGTGTCTGGGAGCGTCTCTTTCCTATCTTAAATTTTTTTTTTAGCACTGCCTGCCTCTTCTTCTCTTCTTGATCAGTCTTTTCTCACTTATTAATTTATTTATTTAACAAAAATGATGTATTTATGTAATGATTTATTTTGTTTATTTATTATTTATTTATTGTTTTGTTGTGCAACATCTTGCCCTGTTCAAAAAGATGAGTGCTCGACGGTGAAAGCACCTTTTTCCTAAAAAAACAAACAAACAAAAAACTACAACTCTTCCCACATAAGGTAGATTGTACAGTAGGGGAGTCACGAGGGAGGATATTCTTTTTTTTTTTTTTTTTTAACCATGTGTGCATGTGAAAATATCTCCTTCCCATACTGTAGCAGATCCTTCTACTTTATACTTTGGAAACTAGAGCTTCCCTGTGCGTGTATTTTGCAAAGTGTGTGTGTGTGGCTGATGTTCGAATGACACTGTCGAAATCTACTGACGTGGTTTTTAGGGCTAATGTCCGTTTCTGGGTTTTCTTTTTTTCATATGGTTTGATCTTCTTTCCAAACAAAAAAACAAAGTAACTGCCGTGTCTTTGTGATGTTGTATCATCAAAGATGACTCTGAGGGCTGGCTGAACTGTTTTGAATTAAAGTGCCTATTCAGAAATCCAATTACTTTATGTAGATTTGTACATATTTTAATTTGAAAATGTGCAGTAAGATGATCTTTCTTCATTTTTATATGACACTGACCCCCTTGATTGCTTTTGAATACTTTATTCCCAGTATGATTGACTCATCCTAAGTCCCGCCTCCTTTCACTCTGTGCTCCAATAAGTGGAACCTTGGTCAAGTTTGCTTTCCTGTTTTCTGTACGTACATATACTGCATGCGAGGCTCATCTTCACATCTTAAAGGCAGAATAAATAGGGTTTGTCAGTTGCTGTTTATAAAGGCATCAGAAAAACTGATTGTTTGGTACTGTTACCAGGGTGACAACTTTTTTAATTTTACAGCTTTTGGTGGTAATTCAGAATGCAAGTCTGTGGAATTGTGCGGAATGCTATTTTGCTTTTATTGTGACAGACAATATCCATGTAAGTTAACAAAGATCGTTTTAGATAGGGAAAAAAAGCACACAATACATTAAAACAACCTAAAATTACCTCAAGCAGGGCTAAAGGAATTTAGATTTTTTCTCCAACAGTTCAAAACAAAGTATCAAGAGTTTGAAAAGTCAACCAGCATTTTTGAGTTTGCCTTTGAGTTAGCGAATGTTTGCAAAATGCTAGTGAAGTAGTGCACTAATCTACAGCAACCGTAGGTAGCTAGTTACATCTGATAGCTAATGGTAGCAAAATGATAACTAACTTGCTAGCTAATCAATTGTTAGCTTGCTTGTTACCAAGCCAGTGTTTTGCTAACATTAGCTAACTTAAGATGTGACTATATGTCACTTTCACAGGTCCCCCAGCAACATCTTTTAACCTTTTTCAAAACTGGTTTCCTTTTAAACATAGCAGAGTCTAGCATGTTGCATATCTAAGCACAGGAAACAGGAAAAGAGAAAGCTCTTACAAGATCTGTACATGTATGCTATTTCTTCATTGTGCAGCTTGTACTTACTAATGTCAGATAATGTGGCAACACTGCGGTTAAAATATTGGTAGGGCAATCTTTACTGTCAAAAGAGCCATTCTGGGCCAAAAAAGGGAAGAAAAATCTGTCTGGAGCTGCAACTATTAAAATTTTCTTCATATATAGATATGTTTTTTTATTGGTTGTATATGCTACATTTTTTTTACAATTGCAGACTGGAAAGAATCACTGTAGACCTACAAAAATAATAATTTTTTTTAAAATTTAAATTTCATATATTTCTGTATACATTTTTACCACTGGAGAGGTTCCTGACCTTAAGAAATGGAACACACTTGATTCTGGTTTGGGTTAAAATGTTCACTCTTGCAAGATTTTTCACAGGTTTGCTGTATCCTTCTACTGTAGATACAGCTGAGAAAGTTGACTGAGGCTCTGCCGGGCACCAAATGTCGCTCAAATATTATTTGAATTCAGAGCAAAAAAGGGGCGGGACTTAAAAAGGGTCGATTGGGCCCTTAGGTTGCTTCCTGTAAATGTAACTATTTGTTTTTGGTGTATTCAAAAAGGTGGAGAGCCCAAAAGAGTGCAAACTAAAACAATGTACATTCATGGGAAATAACAAGTATCACTAATATTTTATGGGATATAATCATTTTGTGAACAATGTGCTTGTGGAAAATGTGAACTTGATCAAAACGTATTTGTGGCTTTTTAAAATGGCACAATTTCGGACAGAATTTGAACGCAACACAAACCTGGCGACCTCTCTCAGGCCTTTTATTTGCCAGTAAGGTCAAAGGAAAGATGCCACCGGATTTTTACTGATGCCGTGTTTAATCTTTTTTGCTCCTTGTTTGGCAACCAAGCTCGTCTCTTTTGTTCCCACCTCAGTGAGAGATATTTTGCACCGAGGCATCTCCTTATCTAACCTGTTCGTCCTGTTTTCTGCTCAGCAGGTTTATAGATTTATATGACTGATGTAGACATGAATTCCTGGTCAGTCACATTTTTAGAAATGTTTGTTTTAATTGTGTTGAGCTACACATGAGTTGTCTTTTTGATCTTGAAGCAGTACTCTTAATGAGTGACGATGGACATGAGTGAATTTGCATTTTTTTTCCCTTACAGTAAGGTACCTTTTGATTTTAATTTGTTTAAACGTAATTGAACCATAAAATACACACACATACATAGACTTTATATGGGAAGTTTGAAGAAACCGTTGTAATCTTGTAATAGCGATGCCTAAACCTAAAAACCTGAACATGTTTGATTATGTTTCTACGGTTGGTAGAAACTGTTATTGACAGTTGCATTTGTGAAAAGTACACCTGCAATAGGTCTATATGTGAATGTTTTTAATTAATGTGAACTCCTGTTGAGGGGAAAATAATCTCAGATTTAATAGAGTTTCCTCTGTGTAGTCCTGACGTTATTAACAGTGTCTCCTCAGTCAGACATCTTGCAAGTGTACTAAAAAAATAAAAACATTGTGGAAAATGGTGTGTCTCTTTTGAATTATGCAGTCCCATAATTTCCTCCCTATACCTGTTTGTTCTATATCATGAAGAGATTTAAAAGGGTAGTTCACCCCCCCAATAAATCCAAAATACATATTTGTCCTCTGACCTGCAGATGAAACATGAAACTGCATATCAAATGTGTTTTTTCGGTTCTTTGAGCACCACATGCTGAGTGCCATGTAGTTCCATTATATTCAAGAGAAAACAGATATCTCCACAACTCTGCAACTCACACCAGAACAGCCTAGATGTATAAACAGCACTGCAGGTAAGAGGGAAAAGAGGTAATTTGGATTTTGGGGTGAACAGTCTCTTTAAGAAATCTTCATTTTTATTTAATATTCTATCTCTTCAATGATTCATGCTTCAAAAGTCTTACTTTTCTTGGTCTTCCTCCTGTGTCGACCGAGTAAACACCATCTGCTGATGAAGACTGTGAGATGCAGTTGAAAGCTCTGGAAAAGGAAAGTTTAAACAGAGTCAGTCAAAGATGAACCTTCATACTCCTTTTTCTGATTGTTTACATTCTCTTAAATTATGCTGGAAACAACTAATAGATATGTGCTGGAAACATTTACATTACCAGCTAGTATGACAAGGCTGTTGTTGTTTTCAGTTCAGTTAAGTTTTTATTTAGTTTTAGTTTAGTTTTTATTGGTTTCAGTTTTATTTTTGAAACATAATGTGGGGGGTATTTTTCATACTAAAACTAAAGACATTTCCTGTGTATTTTTATTAAAGCCTGACTGATATAGCGACCATCTGATATTATGTCAATCTATATCTGTATTGGCATATATATTGAATATTTAATCGACAATATAGAAATGGCAGTTACTGCACCTCATTCGACATCATTTTGTTGGAAACATAAAAGAAAAAAATGATGAAACATGACAAAAAAGTAAAAAAAAAAAAAAAAAGTTTTGTATCTTATACATGACTAATTATTAATGGACTGTGAAGTTGAGAGTGATTTTGACTGACTAAAGTATGTTCTAAGACTTGTACTTTTACTTGTAATCGAGTAAGAGTTGAGTAATGTAACGGTGCTTGTAACCGAGTACAGCATTTCGGTAATCTTTCCACCACTGCTCTTTTATTTTGAAGGTAAACTCACTCTGCTTCATTTCGAACGTGACGTCTACTCTTGTATTTTGAAGGTGAGACATCCTGTTTCCACAGTAACCCTGTGTCGTTGCGGAGCTTGACGCAGGCGCAGACGGCAGTACAGTGCAGCAGTTTATAACGTGTGAGGGTCTCGTTAAAGCGGAGTACAGCTGCCTCCTCACCGGTCAGAGAGCACCGCTCATCCCCGCCGCAGTCACCTCCCTCAACCCGGTAAGACGGCTGATAAACACCGCTGTTTGTTTCACTCTTTAAACAAAACCTGTTTTACTCCGCAACAAATCTGACCGGTTACTGCGGGGCTGTAAGGTAGTTTGAACTTGAGCATACAGGTTATATGCCAAACACTTTAATCTTTTATTGTTCCATTGTTAATACGCGACTATTATTAAATTATTGACTTAAATGGAAAGCTGCTCCTCTTACAGTATGTCCCACTATAAAATGTACAGCAGCATGAAACTGTCTTCCTCTCTCACACATCTTATTTCATCCACATTTCACTTGCAAAGCAGCGTTTTGATATCCGGAGAGGAAACAAGTCTTAAAGTTGTCTGGGGCGTTGGCTGTCTGTCCGTCTCCTGTAAGTGTGTGTGTGTGTGTGTGTGTGTGTGATCTACAGTTACATGCTGACTGGTGGAAGCCTGGGCTGCTCCTGAAATCTGTTTCCAGTTAGGAAGTCTCCTTTTTTTCACTCAGTGATGGAACCACTGAGGCAAAAAATGCATCACAGAGGTCAATTAAAATTCCTCGACTGCTATTTTTCATTGTCCTGTGTGTGTGTGTCTGTGTGTGTGTGTGTTCACATGTTGGCTCTCCTTGCTATCGTTATTCTGTAAGTGGTTGTGAATGGTTGTAAATTCAAGATGCATGCGTGCAACTGACCTTTTTCTCTCTTACACACACGTTTAGGCTGCAACGGGTCACGTATGACAGATTGTGTGACTGCAACCTTTAAGATATAGGAAGATGATTCATAGATTGATGGCAAAAAGGTAATCAATTAATTGACAAACTAGAGGATTACGCTTTTTAGAGTTCAGATCCCCACCAGGCAACATATGGTGAAGCTCCAACTGCAGTGACATCACACTTTTTTTGTATAGTATATTCTTAGGTTTTCATATTTGGATGTAGGGCTGCACCCCTGAAAAATGCACAGAGGGAACATTTCACATTAAGAATTGTAAATAAGAGGAATCGTGTGTTTATATTAGCTGTTTAAAAATCTTCATGACAACGTGCTGGTGGCTGACTGATGAGAGAAGGTGAATGAGTGGTTGGTAAACAAGTTTCAACTCTCGTTTTTAACTGTGGCATTGTACATAGATGCTCTTGCGCACATGTGATGCACTTGCTTGTTTCTCGCGCTGGTTTTTGCCACACTGACAGGCTCAGATTGTTCTCACAAATATCTGACAACATTATGGAAAAGACTGAGGGACAGAGAGAGAAACGGCTGTTTTATTGCTCTAGTCAAACTCACAAGACTCCCTTTGAAAAACTGTAATTTTAATCAAAACAAAATGAAACTCACCAAAAACATCCTGCTTCTTCTTTCCACTGTTCCAACAATCACCAGCTCTGGTTTGGTTGAACTAAGTCCTTAACTCATGGCATGAGGGAGCGCGGAGCATGCAGGGCAGGTGGTGATACACAGCAGCTTCAGCCTGGGGAGAGAAGAATAGTTACAACTGAACTTTAGGAGGACGCACACTTTTACTTTCTCTGACTGTGTGAAAATCTGATGCTTTTACATCATAGACGATGAAGAAAGGTGTTAAAATGCGAGTCTTATTGGTAAAACATACTCATGTGGGCCTGCATGTCCCTGTGAAACCTGTGGCTATTGATAAGGTTAATGTTTTGGTGTAGAGCTGATTAGATCACAGCCAGAAACAAGTTAATACCAACCGTAATCACTGTCATGTTCAATTTTTCAGGTTTATAACAACCCAGATTTCATGAAAATTGCTTAAGAATTAAGTTACAGTCTCATGTGTTTAATAGCGAATTTTAAGTGCTCCCAATATGGCGACGGTGCAAATTCATGCCAGAGATGGCAGCCAAGTTAACAAAACAGGGGTTTATTCATCTCGTATTGTCCCTAACTTAAGTTGATCATAATATATTGGGTAGCTGTGTCAAGATTTCTATTCTAAATCAAAAATCCATCCAAAAGTGCTAACGTAAAAATGTATCCAAAGCAAAAGCAGGATCAGCAGTTCTCATAGTATTTTCTTTTTCATGTTTTTTTTTGAGCTTGAGTTTTTGAGCCTTAACAAAGGGCCAAAATGTGACTTGCAACAGACAAGCTTTGTTTTTTGCTTAGCTTACTTTCCCCGACCGCCAAGGTAAGAAAAGTGAGGGGTCGGCGGTCGGTACTAAAGAAAGCAGTCAATAGAATGTTTTTCAAAAATTGTGAAACATCACAACCACCTAAAGAGATAAAAAACAAGACTAAAAGGGGAAGGAGACATTTTCAAGTAAGATGACAAAAGGACACATCATGTTGGACATTGTGAAATAATGTATTCATACGGGAGGTTTTGCAACTGGATTCAAGTGTCATCTAAAGGCCAGTAAATGTTGCTGATTAAAGCAGTCATATGGAAATACTCGCAGTATTTCTAACAGGACACAGACAGTAAGCAAACTAAGACCCACATGTGTGACCGACCTTTCACTGTCTGACACACACAGCAAAAGCCTGTAGAGAGTTTTTAGTCTGATTGGGAGCCGGTGCCTGTATGTTAAAGAAATTACCATGAGCTCATTCCCATAAAATACATCACAGGCTCATAAAACTTTATACAATTTGTCTGACTTCATGTCACGGTAACTCCCTGTTGTGTTTCGCCTGTTGTGATTTTAACAGGAGAGAATGTAAAGGGGATGCAGGCTCTATATTTTTCTTTTTATTGATCCCCAGTGATAACCTAGGTGAGATTTTAATGGAGTTTTAGTGCTCGGACAACAAGTGAAGCATTTTTGATTGAGAAACTTGGCTGTGTGTTATCTTTGACCTGCAGCCATTAGTCTGAGGCCTGTTTTGACGTGTTTGGTTGTGCGCTGACATTAATCTGTGGATCTGAAATTGACAGAGAAAAGCTTTTGTGTTGCTTTGTATTATGTGAAAGGAAGGAAGTCAAAGCTAGATAGCTGTATGCTAGAGGCACCCAAGTTCTTGAGGTTGTCTGTGCAAAGAGGTGCTGCAGCTGCCCAACCAATTAAATGATTAAACATTACAGATGCTTTGATTTAAAGAAATAGCAAGCTTTTTAATGGCATAACTTGACAGGATTGATATCTCTCTATAGTCAGCTACAGCCAGGACATGGTTATTGTAGCATTCTAAAATTAATGTCAAATATTTTGATAATTGATTAATCGTTTCAAGTCAGGGAAAAAAAGTCAGAATTTTCTGACTTCAGCTTCTTAAATGTAAATATTTTCTGGTTTACTCCTTTACTCCTATCTGACAGTAAACTGAATATCTTGTCTTTTGTGGACAAAACAAGACATTTGAGGACATCATCTTGGACTCTGGGAAACAGTGATCAACATTTTTCACCATTTTCTGACATTTTATGAACCAAACAACTAATCGATGAATGGAGAAAATGATTGACAGATTGATCATAAATGAAAATAATTGTTACAGGAAAGACTTGAAAAGTATTTTTCACTGACAAGCTTATGACAGGATTAATTAATCAAGAAAATAATTGAGAGATTTATCGACTAATTGTTAGTTGCAGCCCTAGATTAGAAGTAGGAGACTAGACCTAGCCTGTTCCTGTCCTAAGGCAACAAAAATCCACTTAATAGCACATCATAAGGTCTGAATTAACATGTTATATCTCATTTGGTAAACCCCTTCAAAAATGAAAGTATAAAAATGACAATGTGTGGTTTTACCGTTTTTTTTTTCCATGATGATATGAACAAAGCACCAAATGCAAAGAGAAGCCCATTCACTCTAATGAGAATTGCTCACCCAGTGCATAAGCCAAAAAAAGTCTTGGCTTCTGCTCAGTCCACAGGAAAGTTTAACACAAACAATATAAAACCTCTTTGGATCAAAGGTTTATAGAAAAAAAAGTCATGATTGAACATGTTTGCAGTTTGCAGTTTGTTGCAGTGGCAAAATGCTTTTTGAGCTTGTGGGGAATTTTTCACTGCAATACCGCAAAATGGTCTGAAGTCTTGTTGTTACTGTGAGGTTGCCAGGCAACCAGCAGCAACAGGTAAAACCACAACCAGTCATTTTTACACTTTTGTTTTTAAATAAATGAGATATGTTCATTAGTAAGCTTTAGAGGTGCTGGTAGGAAGAACAAGGCCAGCTACACCACCCCACCACACCCCACCCCACCCCCCCATTTCCAGTCTTTATGCTATGCTAAGCTAAGCTAAGAGGCTCCTGGCTGCAGCATCATATTTAATGTACAGACATGATAGTGGTATCAATCTTCTCATCAGACTCTTGGCAGGGAAGCAAAGACAAATAGGCTATTTCCCAAACTATCAAACAATTAAAGTGGCCCTCACAGATCTGAACCTAAGTGAACACCTATGGCAGATTTTGGAGCGATGTGTTTGACAGCGCTCTCCACCACCATCATCAAACCGCCACGAGTGAATGTATTTTGTGAGAATGGTGTTTTATCCTTCAGTAAAGTTAAAGAGATTTGTAAAATTTCATACCAAGGAATACTGAAGCTGTTCTGGAGACTTGTGGTTTCCCACCATTTTTCAAAAGACACTTGACTGTGTTGGTTTTTCCTTTAATTTGAGACCCCTACGGATTTATTTAACCTTGTGGTTCAACAGTTAAATAGATGTTAAATGATCTAATGTTTGGTCCCGTGTAGGGAAATTTATATATACAGTATTATTTCTGCACTGGAATTATACAGAAAGTTATTTTTGGAAATTGGTTAGAAATGGTTCAGTTCAAGTAAGGGTTTGGTTTGGTCACTGCGAGGGTAAGAATCTGGAAAAGTGGTTAGAAACTGAGATTTGCTGGGATTTTGTTGGTTGGAGATTTACGAAGGGAGATTGGAACAGTTTGGAAGCAAACAACCCCTCAAGACAGCACTGAGGGCTTAAATGTCCTATAAGATCATCTGATCATTAAATTTTATTGTTAGCGGACTCTCAGCGGTGCTCCAACAGGACAGCTGTGGTGCCAGTGTGGGGAGAGAAAATGTCATGGATATTCATGGAAATGGAAATTGGTCAAAGGTCTCTAGTTTTGTCAGCTGCTCTGTTCTGAAAGACATCTCAGTTACTGAGTGGAGAACCGAGGGAGGGAACGGAGAACAGAAGATGACTGCAGAAACAGAAGCAGTGTGTAGAGAGAAACAGAACAGACAAAGTGTGGTCGGTTGACGTATAGCTAACCGGCAGCTTCTGGTAAATCCATCACGTCTGTCCCCTTTTGTAGTGGGACAGGCTGCGTTTCTTCGTCTTCGCTCTACACAGCTCAGATCTGTTGTATCGTCTTTATTCCTGTCTGGAATGTGGCTCACCGCAGCCAAATAAAACAATTATCTTTCTTTGTGCGCTGATTCAGAGTACAAATGTTTATCTGAACTCACTGCTCCGTTTCAAATACTTATGTGTATTTATTTTTGAGATAGTATGACTGGAGTCAGGGGTGGGAACGCTCCCAGTGTGATGCTGCTGCAGTTGGGCAATCAGGAGAAACAGCGACCTTTAAAGATGCTCTGATCACTGTTTTTATATTAACAATATTCACATGGGACTAGCATCATCATGGGACCTCATGTGATTTAGAAATTACTCCACCATGTTTGTATTTTGTGTGGCACATTTGCACAGGGTAAGTTAAGTCTGTATTTTACACAACAATTATTTGTCGTTGCCCTTGCTTAGTCAGCACCAGAAATACTAATTGCAATGTACAGTTGCCTCTAATATGTTACGCAGCCGCCCACCACTAGTTGAGGCTGCAGCTCAGGCAGACGGCAGCCCCCCTCCCACTCGCTAATGCCAGGATGGTCAAAATGTTGTAAGCATCAAAGTTGGACAGATATCATCCTGTTAACTAGCAGTGTTTTGATCTAGAAAACGACAATAGGTTGTCTGTAGGCTGTGTCAAGATAAACTGACATATAACCCCTCGACTGGAGCCATTCAGCACAGGCATGTGAAGCAAAGTTGAAGCACTGAGAGAGTTGTTGTTGTCTTTTGTAGGATGTTCATAATGCACAACAGCGCCATGCATTTTAGCAGCAATTAAAATACATTTATATATACATACAGTTATACAGTCTATACTTACTTGCTTAATGGCTTTCTTTAGACTAGTCGATTTGTCTGAACTAAAATTTGGGTTTAATCAATAGGGAAATTATTTGCCTGCATCCCTAATTCAAACCTGACAGAAACAAAATAAAGCTCACTCAAACTATCTTGGTTCATTCAGTTACCAACTTTTAATTCACTGTGTCGGATGTGAAAATATTCTGGCTCTGCACATCGCTTCAGTGCAGAACATTTTGTGACCGATGACTGGACATTTAATAGACATGTGTGCAGAATACACCAACATGTACTGTTTGGACTATAAAATTGACAAAATTATAGATGGATAAAGAGCGAGATATTTCCCTCAGGAGTTGGTAGGGACCAAAGCAAAGCAAAAAGAAAACTGAATAATCATCAGGTAACCAGATTCAGTAATTTCTTACATTTCCCCGAATATTTAAGAAACCTTGCTGCTGTAAGTCTGTGACAATTGTATATATACAGCGTAATTTTCTAAACACACAGCCAAGTAGTTTGAGAACATTGTGGCCTGTTTATGGAGCAGCCTCTTACTCACAGATCCTGGCGATGCAATGCATTCTGGTCTTTTGAGGCTTTTGTCGGTGCAAACATTGATGAATCTCTTTTTCTTCTACATTGGATTTTTTCTCGTAAGATAGTTGAACATCGGTGCAGATTTCTGACTTCTGAATCTAGCAAAAAGCTGCAGTTTTGCTCTGAAAGACAAAAAAAAATTGAAATGTATTTTAGACAGATGAATAGTTTTGCCATTGTAAACAAATTTTAGGTAAATATTTGGGAGCTTTAAAGTCGCAATAATTCAATTACTCAAACGAAAGCAAATTAATCAGCACTGAATTAGTAAATTAGTGATTTCAGTAACTTTTCAAACAAAAAAATGACATTAATCCATAAATAAATTGTAGCTTCTCAAATGTTGATATTTGCTGGGGTTTTTTTTGCCTTTTATGATCAGCAATTAAATATCTTTAGGTTTTATACTGTTGGTGGGGCATAATGATTTAAATGAAAATTTAAATGATTTTTCAATATTTTCTGACATTTTATAGAACAAATGAGTTATTAATAAGTTGAGAAGTCATCAAAGATGGATTAAACAATAAAAAGATAGAAAATAAATGTTAGCTGAGGCTCTGACTTCAATATTAATTTGCTGGCTCTTTGTGAGAATAAAACAAACACTGACCCAACAATCACAACATCATTATGTCGTCTCTCATGACTTTCCCTGACATTTAAACAATGAGTGACCTTTTATCGTCACAAAGTTAAAAACAAGTCCAAGTTAAAACCATTACACTGTAGTCATTCCTTATTCAAAATCTGCATTACAATCACACTAGGAGGAAATGCAGATAAAGCAGTAGGTAGATAAAGGGGAGCAGAAATGTTGGAGACATTTTTAAGCATCAACACAGCTCAGGATTAAGATGATTATAAGATAACTTTTTGCACATTCAGAGTTCAAACTGTAATCTATTTCTAATGCACCAGGAAGTCTCCCTGAAGACATTTTGGACTGGCTGCTGTACCGAGTCAGTGATTAAAGAGCCAGAGAGTTTTCAAAGAAGTATAAGGTGGAAGTAGAGGTCAACACCTGCAGCACACTGAACGTCACACAGGTTCAGCCAGGGTTTATAAGTGAATCTGTGGGTTTTAATGAGATATTATTGTAGTTATAGCCAGGACATGAGAGAATTTAGTGTGTGTGTGTCTGGATTGTGCCAATTTCACCGTTCTGATGGAGACTTCCTGTTTCTCAGTTTTCCTCCACATTCTTCAGCGATAAGCTCATGCCAACACACACACACACAGAAGCACACAGATGGTGGGTACAAGCAGACACTCTAAAAATATACACAACTTAAATCTTTTGTCTCGTCTCTTTATTTTGCTGTCTTCGTCTCTTTCTTGTCTGTTTAAAATATGTGCGTGATTGTCCTCTCGTCCACATCACATGATGTCACCTCTCTGTTATATTTTCACACCACAGACATCCAACTGCAGAGCAGCAGGTTGGGACTTGGGACTGAGATACAGAACTGAGCTGTAATTGTTACAGTCAGGTGGCTGAAACTTTAACGGAGATGTGAAAGAATGCACAGACAGCATGAACACTTGAAGTCAAAAGTCACTGCATGACTCTGTACACTTGTTTTTGTTGCCTAGGAGGACATTTATTTGACGTTCATGCCTCAGAGACTTGACCCAACCTTAAAGGAGCAATATGTAGCAACTGCACATGCAAAAATGATTAGTGCAGTCCAAATAGTCCCCAGAGTCCCCAGACTCAGAGAAAGGTCTGCAGGAGCTCTGCAGAAACGCAGGATGAGTGCAATGTCGCAAATTAACAACAGCAATGGGCCTGTTATCCTGAAAACAAAAGCCCACTGCTCTGAAAATAGGTCAATCATGACATAACAAAAATGGCAGCGACATTGACTTACAATCCAAAGGCTAATGTAACATCTGCATATGTCTATGCTTGTTACGTTCACATGTGCAGCTGATAGGCTGAGAGATGGTCCTCATTTGCATAACGTCCCATTATGTATTGTGGAGAGTTTAAGTTTGCGTGAGAACAGAAGGCTCTGTCTGTATGCGTATTCAACATGAAGCATGAATGAGCCTTTAATCTGCCTCTTTTGAGTCTGAGGCAACACTACAACGGGAAACAGAAGCAGTTATAATCACTCCAGACCCTGATATTGTTTTTTTAAGTGGCTAAAATTCGTTTTGCTGCCCCCTTCGCAGCAGTGCAGTGCTTCGCTTCCATGACAGTTCTGCTGAAAGAGATGTCAATCAAAACGTGATCTGCCACGCTGGTACAGTCTTAAGAAAGAGGCAGAAAAATTAGAGGTTTTTTGAAGTCGGTTTTCTAATATTATTTTCATTCATTTTTGTGGATGCTTAATGAGACACTCAACTTTGACATCATACATATATTTTTACTATTTTCAACTAAGGCTTTAACCATAAAACCCAAAATTGTCTCTCAGAGGACATTTAAGTTTGTCTAAGTCTAAAACGTAATGGTTTACCTAAAGTAACCCATGTATTAGGGTCCCCATGATGTGATTAATACAAGTACACACACAGAGTTATCCTTGGCTGCAGTACTTCCTTCCAACACCGCCTCCAGCTTCGACTGCGTGACACAACTTAATTTCATTTCAATTTAACTGTTTCCATGGTGATCAAACAGAGAGTTTTGTATTGGCAGCTTGGCTTACGAGAAAATGATGTATACGTGCTGTCGTGCCGTGACACAGCGAGAGTATTTACTGCAGAAAAACAAGCAGGAACACTGTCTGTCTGACGTCAGCCTGACCTGATTTATTTTCTCCAACCTATGTGGATACTGGCTCGCTTCCTGTCAGCCATTGTTCGCCTCCCATCAGATAACATTTTCATGATGCTGGTAGACAAACATTATTACCGCCTGCTCTAAAAGCCTCCACAGTACTTCATGCAGCTGCAGACTACACACACAGAATCTCTTACCAAGTCTGCCAGTGCAGTGTTGGGGGGGAAAACAAGAAAAGAGAGGAACAGAAAGCACACAGAACTATTGTATATATTAATTCTTACTAGTTTAGGGAGAGGCAGGAAGTAAAACAAAAGATTACAGGTACATACCAGACCTGGCCTTTGGCTGGCTTGACTTGCTGTCCTCCACTGGAGATGGATGACTAACCTCACCCGGTCAACAAATAAACCAGCTGCTGTTTTTTCCATTAATAAGTAACGCATTAGCAGGTCTCTGAAAGGAAGATGTATGTCCACTCCACATGATGTCAGTGTCAGTCTGTAGCTTAATTGCCTGTTGAGGAGACAAGACTTTATTAACAGTAGCACCTTTAACCTCAGACTCATATCTCTGCCAGACAGCAGTGTGGCTCTGACTAATAAACTAAAATGAGAAATCAGATACGTCCTCCTTATAATGAACTGTAATAATGTTGGTGATCCCCTGATTTTTTATATAGTGCCAACATCTGGTAGAAATTTCAATTTGTTCAATGCTTAAAGACCAAATAACCACAAAACTAGTATTTATTTAATTAGCTGCTTCCTACTTAGTACCAGCATGTTAGCATGTTGATATTAGCACTTAGCAGCCGCACTAGAGTCTGACATTTTTTCAGTTTTCCTGCGAGACTCCAGCAGGATGGGAATCGATTTCATTATTTATCATGTGACTAGCATGGAATAGGAACAAAATATGCAGTTCTGATATGGCTAAAGGCTATTTTCTTTGTTCTGAAATGAATGCTAGCCCTTCTGTTATCTTTTTAAATTTTTTTTTAATTCTCTCCTGTCTGCCCTGGTGGCCGGCTTCACGTGGACTGTGAATTGAAGATGCATTGTTTAGCCACCAAAATTCAAATGCCATGAATGGAGCTGGAGTCAGATTTGGGAAAGACAGTGCAGAGTAAAGGACAGTAATCCATATATCACACTTAACTTTGAGCAAACTTTTTAACAAGTCATTTAGAGTTGAGAGTGATGATGTTAAAACTCTGTACGGTCTGTAAGACATGTAAAGTATAGATCCTGACTGATACAGGATTTTTCAGGATTATTATTAACATTAGGTATTAAAAAATAGGACAGTATTCTCTCTCTGTGTCTCTCTCTCAGTTCCTTTTGGGGGGGGATTATTGTGACCTAAAATGCCAGAGGGCAGAAGCCTTTCTAAAAAACTGTGAAGAATGTTGCAATGTTTTTAGCCAGGAAATTACAGGAGCATGTGAAAATTGAACAGTTGTATGATTCATTAAAAGTCAAAAGCCACTTGTTCCAGGGAGAATAAAAACTGCAGTCTCTTCTGAGTGTTCTAAGTAACCTTACCAAAAAATGAAGAAGTGCAATTGGGATGGAGATACTTTGCAAAGAAGCGAAATCTTTTTGGAGGTCTAACTCAGTCAAAACAGCAAGCGCAAAATTATAAATTACAAAAGTGCACAGAGCATTGGTAAATCTTAATAACAATGAAAAACTTTGTGTTATTTTCTGTATCTGTGACAAACAAACAAAAAAAACAAAAACAAACAAACAAGTTGGTTTACATGTATGA
The DNA here is from genome assembly GCF_056507025.1 of Lutjanus erythropterus. NCBI lineage: Eukaryota > Metazoa > Chordata > Actinopteri > Lutjaniformes > Lutjanidae > Lutjanus > Lutjanus erythropterus. Next base: position 29,143,653 of record NC_139327.1, on the reverse strand, counting down.
TGTTTGCACAGGGGACTGCTATGATTGGTGGAACTCTTGGAAAGTTGTGGTGATTGCACAAAATTGCAAGGCTGTGCAGAATTCACAGGGATGGGAGTGGGACGGGACAGGTGTGAAGATCCTCTCTCGCGTCGCCCTCTAAGCCACATCGAGCAGCATAACCTGGTTTAGTCTAGTACAGTTCATTTCTAAACTGTCAAACTTCTAGTATTTCTTTTTGAATTAAACTACAGAGCTGAAAAAATATCCCTTAAGTTGTTGAAAATTGGCACAACATACAGTATGTTGTATAATAGCTGTTAGGGACCAAAAAAGGAGAGACCAGTGGGAGAAATATGAAGGTCATGACTCTAATTTCAGCGTTCCATCATCCTCCCAGAGATTTAGACCTTAACCTCAAAAAAAGACAACAACAAAAAAATCTATTTTTAACCTAAAACCTTTACATAACGAAGCCTAGATTTAAAAAACAGAAGTTTTAGATATTTTGTCAAACTCAACAAACTTGTAGTACAAGTCCTTCACATAAAGATCACGTTGCAGGACCTGACAGATCGCCTACAACTACCTCCATCCACCTGGAAGCATCAGAATTGACATAACATCATTAACAAACTCATATCTCTCGACTCTCTCCTACTAAAAGGAATCCCAGACCCTTCTGTGATTTTTGTTGCTGGGAGTTTAAAGAAACAAAAGTGAGGATCTGAATGTTTGTGAACACAGCCAAAACTCGTGGTAACACCGGTCCCGTGCCAAAACCAGAACTTCCTCATGAATCTGTGCCGACATGCTGCTCCAACCAGCAGGCGAACGCTATAGTTTGTGGTTTCGATGGTCTGCGAGGGAGTGGTCCATGTAAGAAAGTGGAGTGTGTGAGAGTGTGTGTGTGTGTCAGAGAGCTGTCATCGTTCCAGATCTCACCACATTACTCATACCAGGCATTCCTTCATGTGTTCACCTCACACACACACACACACACACACACGGCTCTCTCTCGCAGCAGTTTAGGAGAATTCCTCGCGGTCATCCAGCGTGAACTTGATGTGGGAAATAATAACCGAGTGCTCCTCTGCGTTTCTGTGTGTTTGTGTATTATTTACCATCTGAAATCCTGACCCTGTAATCACAGCTCTGTGATCAGAGTTATGGTGATCAACGTGGTGATTTTGGGTCTATGTTTAGGAAATTTACGTGTGTTGTATTTTAGGGAGAGTGTTTTTTGGACTGTTGTGTGAGAAATCAGTTACGCAAGGATGCTTAGTTACAACTGAATAATCAGGCACAGTATTTTGTTTTGTGTTGGTTTTGAAATTTAATTTGAAGGAAGGTGGAAAGTAATGAGAAGTATTCAGAACATTTTCTTAAGTAAAATTACTGCAGTGTAAAACTATATTCCATTGCAAGTGAAAATCCTGCATTTAAAATATTACTCTTAAGTACAGAAGTCATGTATGTAGGGATGTAAACATACAAAAAACTCCAGAAATGAAGTCCACTATGCAATATTTTGTTTGTATGAAAGTAGTTTTTCCTTTTAACTTAAAGTGCTTCTGCTTTCTTTCTTTAATTAAATAAAATAAAAGCAGCCAGTCATGATCTAAGCAAATTGGCATGAATTGTAGGGCTGTATCACGTATCACGATAGAGTGGTTATGATTCAATATATTGCACTATATTGCAATGCTGCAGAAAAAGGTGGTTCATTCATGTTTTTTTTAGCCTTAATTTTAGGAAAACTGTCATATAATAAAAAGCACACCACCATAAGCATAAAATCTGGGTTAAAAGTTTACTTTTTTATCAGATCAGTTAAGCATCATTATTTTTTTAGTGCTGCAACTTTTTCAACTGTTGTTTAAAATACAGATAAATTCTGCCTAACATTATCTGTCTAATATAGACATTCAGGACTTGTACCTTCACTTGCAGACTTTGTGAACTTCAAATAAGTCAACTTACAACACAGTGATCAAATAGTTACTCTGATAGTTATGTTTGTAAAATGACAGAATCTAATTTGAAAACATGAAACAAGATTGAATAAATTCCCTCATCAGGTTACAGGATTCAAACTTGTGTTGTTGACCATCTGTCTGCCTCTAAAATCACCTTTATTGTTATCAGTTATCTTAAAGTTACACGAGCTGTTTTATCTGGCAGAGATAAGACGTATCACACATCAATGTTTCCATGTTATGCACACAGCTGGACACACAGAAACACAGATATGTACACCTGGTTGCTATGCTCTTACACAAAGCAAACATCTCAGCGGCATTATTCACGTCTCATCAGCAGAACGCAGCAGTAAATATCAGAGATTTTCATTCTCTTCGTTCCTACTAACTGAATCAACAGCGCCTCTATGTGGTGCTTTTATGTAATCGTCTTCACTTGAAGCACTTTGTTGTGAGAGAGATGTGAAATTTGCCATGACTGAGAGCAGCTAATTGGCGTTACAATCATGGCACAGTAAAATGCATTAAAAGTATTGGAGGGAGCAATACAGAGATTTGTTGCGTATGTGACAAATATAAAAACTCGCAGCGTTTCTCTGTTTGATGCCATTGTAAAACAAACACGTCTGAGTCTGGTTGAACAAAACAAGAATTTTTCTGACATTTTATGGGCAAAAAAAAATCTGAAAAGAATGTTTAATTGCCTCCATAAACTCATCATCATTTTAACATGATTTCTACATGATGTGCAGGATTTTACCTTTCCTCTCTTCTTGTCTGATCAGTTGCAGTTCGGAGTCTTCCTCGGAGTGACGATGGCAGACAGCTCACACTGTTTCTACTGTCGGGAGGACCTCGGGGGAAAGAAGTTCGTCCGCAACGAAGGCAAGCCGGTGTGCGTCCGCTGCCACACCAAGTTCTGCGCCAACTCCTGCGCCGAGTGCCATCGACCCATCCCTGTGGAATCAAAGGTGCCTGTCATCATTCATGTATTTCTTATCAGGTCTGTGTTGCTCCTTTTATTTTCCCTCCACTTACCTCTCATCAAACTCTCCCCTGTTGCTTCCTCCATCAGGAGCTGCACCATAAGGGCCGATACTGGCATGAGGAGTGTTTCCGTTGTGCAAAGTGCTACAAGCCTCTGGCCAAGGAGCCCTTCAGCACCAAGGACGACCGCATCATGTGTGGGAAGTGCTGCTCCAGAGAGGACGCTCCACGCTGCCACGGCTGCTATAAACCCATACTGGCTGGTGAGAAAATCAACTTTAACGTTCAACGTTCAACTACTAACAATTTCTAATATTGAGAGGCAATTTGACTTCAGTACCTGTTTCACTGACCTGATAAATCTTCCCACCTGTCATCCTCTGCAGGCACAGAGAGCGTGGAGTACAAAGGCAACTCGTGGCACGATGAGTGTTTCACCTGTAGCGGCTGTAAACGACCAATAGGATCGCAGAGCTTCCTCTCCAAAGGAAATGATATTTACTGCAGCCCCTGCTATGACAAGAAGTTTGCGAAACACTGCGTCAGCTGCAAAAAGGTTTGTTCTTTTTTCTTTTCAAACAGGGAAAATTGAAGAGGGTGGTAGCAACATTATGACTTAACATTTCCTTTATGATATTGTTGTGTTGCATTGAAGATACTTATACATGATAAAATAAAAAGGATTTTGATATAAACACATGCTAATACTGACGTTCACACACTTATCTCTTCTCTTCCATCTGTCTGCAGCCAATCACCTCTGGAGGAGTGAACTACCAGGACCAGCCGTGGCACAGCCACTGTTTCGTGTGCAGCACCTGCTCGAAGCCTCTGGCAGGGACGAGTTTCACCAACCACCAGGACCAGGTCTTCTGTGTCGACTGCTACAAGAACTGCGTGGCAAAGAAATGCAGCGGATGCCAAAACCCCATCACAGGTGAATTTAAATCCAAACTGATTATGTTATTTAAAATACAAGAGCTACTAATCTTATCAAAAACATAAAGAGAGAAAGCATCCACCCACTCTAATATGATAAATCTTCATTTATTCAGGGAGGAAAGCTTTTGATCAGCTTTCAGATCAATAATCTCTACTGTTTTCATATATATGTATATATATATATATATATATATATATATATATATATACACATGTATGTATATATATATATATATTTGAGAGACACCCTATTGAAGACCCATGACTTAGAGACTTGTTCCAGAGGAGTACAGAACATAATGAGTTCAACTGGACATTTGTACCAAATTTGAAGAAATTCTGTCAAGGCATTCTTGACATATTGCCTTCATAAAAGTGGGACAGACAGGTGGAGAACCTGAAAACAGAGTGAAAACAGTATGAGGATCTATTTGTAATGGAAAACTAAAAAAAAAAGAAGTGAAAATGTGGCTATAGTCATGTTTACTCTGGAACCTCTGTGACTGGATCCTCAAGGCTTGACTACAGGATGACTTGATTGTTGACATGAACACTATTGACATATTGTAAACTGGTTACTGAAATGAGACAGTCCAGCCTCATTAAACTAATTTGAATGGTCTTTGTCCACTTGTATAACATCAAGACCTTAAGTGACCAATAAAATGTACACTAAGTGCTGACCTGAGACAAAAAACACTGTCCTATAAACCTTAGAAAAGCTGCTGTGAAATCAAGCATTTTAGTCCGCAACTAATATTTTGAAAGCCTGTGAAATCCTGGAGGAGTGGTTAGAAAAGCGTCTCTAGGTCAGAATGAGGTGAAGAACTCAACTCAGCTTTATTTACACAACACTTCACACACAACACAGTTGATCCAAAGTGTTTTACAGCATAGACAGAGGAAATACAGAAAAGAAAGAAACAAACACAAGAGAAGAAAGGACAGAGAAATGATGATGATGATGATGATAATAATAATCAATTGTTCATTGTTATTATCACAAGTAATAACATGCAGTGGATTTTAAGGTGACTTGTGAAAATCTCCATGGTGGGAGAGAATCGGATGGAGCTCGGAAGAGAATTCCAAAGTTTACATCTGCGACTGTGAGGGGAAACGTTGAAATAAAGAAATAAGGAGGAGAAAAAAAAAAAAGTGATAAGATAACTCACCCTGTCCTGTCGTGTCCCGTCCTTCCCTTTCAGGTTTCGGTAAAGGAGTGAACGTGGTGAACTACGAGGGCAGCTCCTGGCACGAATACTGCTTCAACTGTAAGAAATGCTCCCTCAGTCTGACCAACAAGCGTTTCGTTGCCAAGGGGAGAGACATCCTCTGCGCCGACTGCGGTAACAAGTAGAGATGGAGAGCCTGGTCACTGTCGAACAGCAGTTTATATAGTCATTGTGTGCTGCTTTTTGTTGTTGTTGTTGTTTCTTGAGTCTCCATTTCAATACTCTGTTTGTTATGTGTTGAGAGATTACCCCCCAACATGATGGAAACATCAGGACCAAAATGTAATTTGTGTCCAGTGTTGATTGTTTGCTCTGATGCTGCATGCTAACACTAAAACATACACTGTGCTGAGTGATGCTAATGGGAAAAAAAAAAAAAAGAAATGAGAGACTCAGAAGATAAATAGTATGTAGCTGAGTCTGGCAGTTTCCTGTAGGAGGCTTTTATCATGTAAAATATGAGACTAAAACATAAAAACAATAAAAACATACAGTAGTTTTACATGGGAAGTAAACAGCTAGAGAAAGAGAGCAGCAGATGAATGCATTACAGAGCTGAAATACTAAAACACAGCATCTACATTATCAGCAAGGTAAATGGAAGACTCTTTAATGCCATCATTTCATAAAAATTAAAGGCCAATTTTACAATGAAATTAAACATCAAATGTGAAAATATTGGAAACCTAATCTGAGTAAATGTATATATTGTCGGTCAAAGTTATATGACAATAACTGATCGAGTTAAAGAACATTTATTAGCAAAAACCTGAAAGACTAACAGGACAGCAGAAGCAATTCAATTCTTGTGCTTGGGGAGAGTTTTAGACCATTTTAGACCACCAAATTTAAGACCTCCCCAAACAGACAAGATTATTTAATAGTTTTAAAGCCTTTTATTAGTAAATGTGAATTTAAGACATTTCAAGACTTTTTAAAAACTGGTAGCCAGACGTAGATCTGTACTGAAGAAATGACGCTGCACATGATTCTACAGGTCATGTTAAATACTGTCATTTTAAAAAGTCTGTTTAAAAAGTTTTCTTATGCAGGACAATGATGACAGATTTTTTTATGAGCTGATGGTAGCGAGAGTCGTCACTTTGATTCAACACAGTGTATGATGCTAAAGTGTTAGCATAAAGCACCATATGTTTACTAAGGTTGAGAAATCAGTGCCTGTATGTTGCAGTTAGGTGACATAAATTTGAAACAAACAATATTTAATTGTATTTTTAGCACAGAAATAACTGCTTTTGTTAGTGCCATTAATGCCTTGATTTTCTATATTTTATAATGGTGACATTCTCCTATGACCAAAAAGTGATGTTTTAATAATCAAAATTATATCTATATTTGTAATTACAGTACCAAGTATTACTATGCTTATTGTATGTTTTAAATAAATAAACTTTATGCACTTTTCTTAACCATTTTCCCTTCAAGGAAAGAGGAAATTTGATATCAAATTGGAATATATTCAAGTGTGTATGCTTTGATGTGTTGCCAAAATGAAATAAACTTTTTACAAAACTGAGCATCGCATTCAATTTCATTGATTTAACATTGATTCTAAAGGAGCAGTGTGGAAGATTTAGGGGAATATATATGACAGAAATTGAATAATTTCATGAGGGTATAATCACCTAAAAGTAAATGTTTTACCTGCCTTAGATTGAGCAGTTTTTATCTGCAGAGGGTGCAGGTTGTGCATTTCTTCCTTCATGAAAGTAGAATACTTGTTTCACAGTTTGAGCAGGAAGTTTAAAGGGCTAGATTGAATAAAGTGCATCCATACCAATCTGTTATTAACAGCTTAGTTGTTTAAAGGAAAAATCTAACATATTTAGAGTAATTTATCATAAAATGGCCATTATGTATCACAAGAGATTAAGGAAAAATGTTAAGTTGAAATACTCTGACAACAATGATGCAGCTGCAGTGTTCTTTAAAATTTCGATTCAGAGCAGGAACGACTGTTTTTGTTTGCCTGTTTCACGTTAAATAGAGTTCAAATTAATGCCGAATATTCACAGAGTGAGTTAGTGTTGTTTTATGAGTCATGAGAAATCATTAATAATCTTTTAGAAAGAGTAGATGTTTGTAACGGTTAAATTGAGCAATATGTGAATGGAGTCTGGCAGAAAGTGAGAGAGTGTCACTGAACTCAAACAACAGTGTGCATTTTTGGAGCAGTGGGGTGAACTTAAAATTGACAAGACAATTGACGGTCAATAAACAGCTGATCGACTCACAGTCGAGGACTCGTCATCGCTTGTTATTGTCAGTTTACAATGTTGCCCTCACCTTGCACCCCTGCAGTGTTCCTGCAGCCTGCCTGAGCTTCCTCAAGTCTGGGGAGGAGGGGGCAGGGGTAAGTAACTCAACTCAACCACAGATCCTCTATTAAATAGAGGACCTATTGACCTGTTAATATGCCACTAATGGCTCCAACTTGCTATGTGGGCTGCAGTACTCATTTTTGGGTGTGAAGTTATTACATATTGCTCCTTTGACGCTGCATGTTCATGTCATGTCATTTTTACTACCATGTTACATGTAGATAAATATAGAATTATAAAGCGACACAACCTTTTTAAAATGAATCCGTTGCTTGTGGAAACAGGAACTGGGACCTTGTTTAAAATATAGTCCCCTAAATAAAAGGAAGTGCAGCAACAAGCTTTTTAGAGCCTGTTGATAGAAAACTAATTCTGTTTGACTATAAATCTTGGTATGATTGATGGCACTTCACACAGATAGTAACATTACACAAACACACAGTCAGGTACCACTTACTAAACGCCAGTGTCGTGTTTTTATGTGAGCGTTATAGGGTAATTTATCTCTGCATGTGCAGGCACAGTGTTTACAGAAAGCAGTGTATGTTTGTCAAAACCATTCATGTCTTTGTGTGAAAGTCAATTGCTTTTTTTTTTTTTTTAATTGACTGACTAGTAAAATGATATTCAACATGCACGTACCCATTTTCTTTCTCTCTCTCTGCCCCGTTTCTCTGTCTCACCTTCTCTCACCTGCAAACACACGTAATTAAACAAGAAGACCAATCGGAGCAGCGACACACAGGTCTTTGTTCCACACACACTTGTACCATCTGTTTGCAGAGACAGGTTTGTGGTTCACCTGGCGAGCCCTCACAGAGCGTTTGAAACCAACAAGTATAAAACATCACTGCTGCTGTGAGTCTGAACCATAACTTTTGGGATTATTTCATTCATGCAGGTAAGGACTTCTTCAATTCTTCAAAGCTTGAACAGCGTTTTAATAAAACTTTACAGCTGCACTTTAAAATCAGCATCAGCAAATGCTGAGGTGATTAAAACTCGAAGATTAGGGTTGCATGATATGGTGCAAAAGTCATATCGCAATTATTTTAACTGAATCTGTGATATGATTAGTTGGAAAGACAAATTTGTTCATTACAGTTTTTATTTTTACTAAGAAAAAACTATTTATCATCTCTGCAGCACTATAGTACCTCATTTTAATGCTGTTTTCTCTCACATTTTTCCTTTCTCAAAACATTTGGTTTTGCTTCCTGCGATTTGAATATTGCACTTGGCCACATTACAGTTTTGATAATATTTCAATTAATTGTGCAGCCCTACTTGAAATCCTCATTTTAAAACAAATAACTACTTAAAAGGAGTTTTAAAAATTATTTATCTTAGGACAGCAGTTTATATTACAAGGTATATATGAGGACAGGGGCAGCATTTCCTCTGCTGTTCACAGGCTTTTACAAAATGTAAGAACTCTGCACATTTTGGGAGCAGTTGAGTGTGCACATAAGAGCAACGAAAAGTTATGTAAGAGAAAGACTGAAAGGGAAATAAATAAAAATCAATAAGGTTTGCTGGAGTACAGCATTACAGGATCATTCATTCAAAACCTCAACAAAATCTGGCTGTAAGTGTTCTTCATGTATTTGACCCTTTTGGTCCAGAATTTAATGAACAATTTTTTTCTTGAGACAAAGAGAAAAAATAATCTTCTCCATAACTCAAATGTTACAGTTTCTGTCCACACTTGTGTTGTGGGAGGGTTCAGGAAGTAACCACCGTTTAATTCAGTTAAAACCAATTCTTAAAAATGAAAAACACTAAAAAGGAAATAAACTTTTTTTTCTTTTCAGATTTGAGATGTTTTTTCTTCAAAATGTCCTGAATGTGTTTCTCGTGTTGTCTCTGCTGAACAACTCTGCCTTCACTATGAAGCAAGGTAGGAAATGTTTTCACGGTTTGATAGTTTGATTGAACACTGAGTCAAAATAATTAAATATGGGTGATTCTATTTTATAAATTTTTCTATGCTTGTATATGTTTCTGTTCTTAATGGGAGCATCTGTAATCTTCCTCTCAGGGATCAATAAAGTATTTCTGACAATTACACAAAAACAACCTGACACCCTGCTCTCAGAGACCGTAACCTATTTCTCATTCTAAACAAGGTGTTCAGTATCTTTTACATCACACAGTTGTGTGAAAAAGTAATTGTGTTGATTGTAAACAAGTCAATAATATCTGAAACAAACACAGTAAACAGCAGTTAAACACTATGTGGCTGCAGACATACATATATGATCTCATTAAGTTACAGATGAAAGCTTAAAGCTGAGGTGAGACATGAAGCAGAGCTGTAAAATGTAAACTAATTCAACTGGCAGCCAGCTGTTGCCTTTCATTACTGTTCAGTCTCCAGCTTCCACAGACTGGAATTCTCTTTTTTTTCCTGTGAAATGATTCAAACAGAGCACAGAAGAAATACACAAACAAATAAATGAAATGCTGAGAAAAAGAAAACAATTAGTTCTTCTAATTTAGAGCTGAAATCATTTGGCAATTTATCGATCGACTGAAAATGAAAGTAAGCTGAGTTTCAACAGTAGATTATGACCCTGGAAATACCTGTAATTTGGTTCCAAGTTCTATCGTGTTCGTCTATGTGATTTGTTTGGATTAAGTAATAGTTTGGGTAAAATGTTTTTGAAAACGGAGAAAAAAGCAGCTTCAGAGATATAACACTATTTAGCCCTCTCTCTCTCTCTCCTCACAGCTGAAGATCAGCTCCTATGCACCGTATGTTAATGATTTACTGTATATTTTATGTTTCTGTCAGTGCCTTGGGTCAGTCTGTGGGGGACTGTAGCCGACTTCAGCTCTGAGTGCAGCCATTGGAGACTGAAGCCTCACGTCTCCATCCCCGCCCTGCAGGAGCTCACGGTCTGCTTCAGCCTGAAGTTCGAGGTATTGATGTTATAACTTTAAAGTGCAAAATTAAGGTGCCTGCACGGTTTCAAGACTTTATGAATCAACCATCTCTAGATCTCGGCTTCCTCGCCATGGACCGCCTTCATGTACCGTCACCCCGAGGTCCAGTATGCTGAGCTGGGACTGGGGGGAAAGGGGGGCCGTTTAGTGGTCTGGCTGTTTGGAACGGAGTGGACGACCCACGAGATCAAATTTCGTGTGTCGTACTGGTACTCGCTGTGCCTGACCTGGACACAAACCAAAGACAGACCCGCCCTGTACATCAACGGTAACCCAGTAGAAATCACGGCAGGTGGGTAACAGACAACTGCGTTACAAGTTTATGATCTCTGGAGGGCTTTAAACGCTGACTTTAGTGACTTTTTAAGTAATCTCTTATAATAATATAAGGAGAAAGTACAAGCCCAATTCCAAAAAAGTTGGGAAATTATGTAAAACGTAAATAAAAATAGATTATTCAACTAAATACAGATTAACTTCACTGTTTTTTGTAAATATACACTCATTCTGAATTTGGTGCCTGCAACACGTTACAAAAATGTCTGGACAAGATTATGTTTACCACCGTCTTACATCACCTTTACTTTTAACAGAAAGCGTTTTGGAACTGAGGACACTAACTGTCGAAGCTTTGAAAATGAAATTCTTTCCCATTCTTGCTTGATATACGACTTCAGGTGCTCAACAGTCCGGGGATTCGTCAGACCACAGCACACTTTTCGACTTTGCCAGATGAGCTCGGGTCCAGAGGAGCCTGTGGCGTTCCTGGATGATGTTGATATATGACTTTCACTTTGCACAGTAGAGTCTTAAAGGGACAGTTCACCCAAAAATGAAAATCCAGTCATCCAGTCAGTGTAAATGAATGGTGACAAACCAGAAAAAATAACATAAAATTCCTCCACATTGTTCGTCTGGCATAATCCAAGTCTCCTAAAGCCCTGAGATGCTGTTTGCACACCGTCACAACTCACACACCCAAATTATGCCAGATGAACAATAGGCATAATAATAGGCATGTTATGTGTTTTTGCTGTTGTTTCTTTTACATTTGAAAACTGGTCACCATTCACTTCCATTGTTTGAGAGATTCTGCAACACTGATTTCCTGTTAAACACCAGCAGTGTTTTGTGAACTACAAAACTAAACCTGACCCTCAATCAGCATGAGGGTGAGTAGATAACGACTGAATATTCATTTCTGGGTGTACTACGCCTTTAACCTGCATTTTTTTCAGAATAGGGTGAACCTCGCCTCGGCCATGCTTGTGACCAACTGAGCCTTTCAAGAAGTCCCCTTTACTACCAAATCATGATACTATCACCTGTTACCAATTAACCCATTTACCTGTTGAATGCTCCAAACAGGTGTTTTACGAGCATTTCACAACTTTTCCGGTCTCTTGTTGCCCCTGTCCCAACTGTTTTGAAACATGTTGCAGGCCTCAAATTCAGAATGAGTTTGTATTTACAAAAAAAAAACAAAAAAAAAACAAACTGAATTTTACTGCTTGTTTTCTTTGTGCCATACTTGTGTCTTCTTCTCTTGTCGCTCACGACGTAGATACACCTCTCACTGGGGGCAAACTGGCCCCCAATGGAACGCTTACTCTGGGTGCTGCCCACCACTTTGTCAACAAGCGCGTCCAAATTCATCCAATGACTCGTCTGCTGGCCAAACTGTCTCTGTTTCGGCTCTGGGGGCGAGAACGTAGCGAGCAGGAAGTGACATCACTGAAATGCACAGAAGGGGACGTGGTGACGTGGGGGAGAGACGTCTGGGACATTCAGACCTGCGCTCCGCGCCCTGACACCAGCCTGTACTGTGGTGAGCCGATGGAAAACGTCCTTTACATTAACTAGAATAAGTTTTCTCTGGTTGTTTCTACTAAATAAAAATGCTAGAAGTTCTGCAAGCATCAACAAGCTGAATTTTTTCTCCCGTCTCTGCCTCCCTCAGCGGTTATACAACAGACAGTGATTCACTTTGATGCTGTAAATGGTTTGTCAGTTTCATCGAGAGTTTTACAGCTTGTTCCTACATTAGCAGTAGCCACCGTGGCTGCCTTCCATTTACTGTGTCCTCAGCTGCAGATTAAATATTGACCCCCTGTCTTTTCGTCACTTAAATAAATACAGAAGCCATTCTGTGATCAATAACATTAAGATCAGAAGCATTAATCACACAGCTGTCATAGATTGTCATTTTCTCTCTGCAAAGCGAGTATTGATTCATCTTTTTAACAAAACAACATTGTTTAATTACTGATTCAGATTTTTCGGCCATGCAAAAATCATAAATATTACAGACACCCACTACACATTAGGTGGAAGTAACCTCCTGTCCCGAACACAAGCGAGTCAAACACGTTTTTCACTCTCAGGTCTCAAGCAACAGAAACAGTCTCATTTGAATCTATGTAGCTGTCTGCAACAAACTCCAGGACATTTTTCACAGGACTACTTTTATTTGATAATAACTGTTTGATAATGCCATAAATAAATAGATAAATGTAGCGTCACAAAAAAAAAAGTCCCTTGAAACAAAAGTAGTCCTTTGAAAAATGGCTTTTTAAAATAAAAAAGCTATTTATTGGCTCATTTATATATCTATGTTTATTTATCGCCTCATTTATTTATGTATTTAGTCATTTATTTATTTAATATTGACTAAAATGGCATTCTACAGTACAAAATATACCATGGGGCTTTGTTTAGTTTATCATAAAGTAAGATCATTTAGAATAAAACAAACATGAAACTGACTTTACAAGAAATTAAAATGCATTTAGGATTTACTGTATAAAATAAAATTGTGCTAAAATACTTAACTGTACTCGAAAATTATCAGTTGTATTAGTATTTAATGTTAATCTTTACTGTCTTTTAATGCACCTTTATATGTGCTTAACGGTGTTTTATAGTCTCTCATACTCTCTGGTTGGCAGAATGGTCCATTTACGAAGTGAGACTGACGTTTGACATCATCCGTTACGCCGGGAACAACACCGAGCTCTACACAGCCAGAGACATCGCACATCGCTGGGTAAAAAAAAAACCAGATTAATTTAGTAAAAAAAACTACCTTAACACAAGATTTTATCTCAAGGTTTTGATGATGTAATAAAACCATTAACAGTTTAGAGTACTCGTTAAACCTCGTATATTTAGATAAACATTTAACCATTTGTTGATTGATTAATCAAATATCTGTACACATTACTGCTGGACTGGATTGCATTATATTGTACAGGTGACACTGACTTTGTAAATCTCAGTGTCTGTAACGGCTGTTTGTTGTTCCCGTAGCTCAGGAAGGTTCTGCCAACAGGCATCTATTTATACAGAGTGTCTGTGTTTGAAGTGACCACGTATGAGAAGTGAGTTTATAACACCGACGTTACTCAATGAATTTTGTAATAAAACACCACATAAATGTCATGACAGTATATGACAGAAAGGAGAACTCAGTGGGACAGAAGCAAACTGAATTTTTCTGATCTCTCGCACAGATCCAGTGCCGAGGACAGCTTTGAAAGAACATCACGTAAAAGGCTGGTAAGTGAGAACATTACAGCCAGATATTAGCAGATACATGTGAAGCAGTGCAGGCGTCGGCTGATGAGTAACAAGACATCGCTCTCTGGTGGATATACTGCAGTTTGTCAAATATATTAGACAATATTTTGGTATAAGGTTTGTTTTTAAGTCAAACATTGATATTAGTATTTAATCACTATAGGGATAATCTATTTTAAGACCAACATTAAAATCTTTGTGCCTTTTATTCTTCAGGTGCGGTGGAGGACTCCCCCTACTGACAGGTAACATGGTTCAGGTTTTCATGTAATGATTTAAGTGATCTGATACCAGATACTTTTACTAAAATGAACTGAAAGAAATTATATATAAATGACAAATTAAATAATATGTCCTTAAAATTAATTGCTTACATCTCATATCCACATTAAGGTCATAACAAACAGACCACTGCAGCAGAGGACAGGACAGTAGAGGACAGTAAAAACACTATGTCTCCCCTGTAGCTTCGACTGCCTGGTTCATGTAACCGTTGTCCCCAGCCTGGATGTGGCTGCTGTGCAAAACGAGATTTACACCGACCTTAAGAACCCCTACGACGACCCCAGCGGTCAGCTGCAGCTGCTGGCTCACGCAGACAGCATACACACCACACCTATTGGTAAGAAACACACACACGTGGGCGTTTGTATAAAACTTTGCAGAAAGGCAAATTCTGGTTCACAATAATCTTTTCTCTGTTTGTAGAAACTTTTGAGGCCGCCACCATCAGTCCTTCCGAAGCGGTGACGAAGCCCTCTCCATTCCCAACCACAACATCAGTTACCACCACACGTCCTTCCACCACAGCCACCAACTTCCCAACAAGCCCTGCAAATATCTCTGGTCAGACTGATCATTTACAGTCAGGAAAACATTTGACCCCACTTATGAAAAGTTACTGATTGTTTATTTCTCCTCTGCAGCTCTGTATTTTGAGGTGAAGGTGAATGTTTCCATAACAGGAGTTGGTGACGTCGAAGTGGTTCTTTCTACCTGGGTATGTCTGGCAGAAGAAGCGTAGCTCTTTTAGTTTTAGGAATACAACGCAGTGATAACTTTACTGGTCCTGAATGTGGCCTCTGGCTCTCCACAGCTCAACTCCAGTCTACCTGATGACATGATGAAGGTGCTCGACCTCCAGCTGCTCCCCAAAACTCAAAGGTACAGTATGTGATGGAGCTGCCACTCCGTCAGCTCACAACCACAAATATCAACCAATCTGTTTTTTTTTTAATGTGAATGATTTAAATTTAGTGTCTGATCTCACCTGCAGACATCATCCTAACCTGCACAAAAACCTCTCTACCTCTGAGGCAGTAAGTAAACATTAAAAACCCTCATGTCACAAATCAAACTCTGATCCACGCTCCGAATATGTGAAATCTTCCAGAACTTCAGCATGATTTTAAGAATGTAACAGCTGTTTGATGTGGTTTGACTGATTTTGGGTTCTGTAACCTGATGCTGATATTGATTAACTGAAAAGATGGGTGCACCCGACTGATGCTGCCTTCCAATGGAAAAGTGTTTGAGTCTATATGAACGCTCGCTTCTTTTCTTATACATAAACTCCAAAGTGGAGTTTTCTTGACAGCCCCAAGTTCATTCAGCAACGTCTGGTTCTAGCTTCATAATTTCCTGTACCATACAGACAGAGTGTTATCGATCTTCTCATCTAACTCTTTGCAAGAAAACAAATAAGTACATTTCCAAAAACGTCCAACTATTCCTTTAACATTCACCTCTTGCATGACAAAGCTGATAAATGTTTGCTCAAGAATTTTAGACTTTTACTTTGAATGAAGGTGGAAAAACCTTTAAAATGACACCTTAAAATAAGAAATAGTTTTCAGGACGGTCAGGGTAAAACTGTTGAATACTAACCTGATTTTACATTTAGTTCTCCTCAGGCTGGACTTTATTTAACTAAAACAAAAACTTAAATGAGTTTTACTCTGTTTGTTCTGTCCTGAATTGGATTTAATTTTTTTCTCTCAAATTTTAAAGCTGTGTCAAAATTCCTTTTCTTTCCCAGGTGACTGTACACAGAGTTTCACGGTATGTATAACCAGTATAATGAGCTGCTTATCAAACGTCTCTACTTCTGCACACAGCACCATAATCCATTATGATTCAATTTGGCTTTTTAATTAATTCATCAAATATATCCATTTTGGAAAACTTTTACTGTTTTCTCTTAACTCATATGGAGCTCTTTGCAACTCACGATTAACTATTTTTTTTACTGTTTTTCAGAGAGAGCTGTGTTTTCCAGGTTCAGGTCATGATGTTGCTGTCAGACACACAGGAAATGGAGGAGCAGATGAGACACCTGCTGCTGATGCCTTATAACAACGGATCCATCTCCATAGCAACCGAGGACATACAGATAAGCCGCATATGTGAGTGAGATTCAGGCTCGGTGAAAGAATACACAATCTAAAACTGAAAAACTAAAATTATATTACTTTTAATAATTAATATTAAATTTCAGACTAGATGAAATGTTTTTGTTTATCCTGCTCTCTTTGTCTTTACCTGTCACTCTGGTTTAGTGATCACTGATTGTAATACACACACTCACCACACGAGGAAAGGCCGGTTCAAGTGGCCCGCCACTCCAGGAGGAAAAAATGCAACTCGGCCGTGTCCAAAAAACCCCGAGCGCTACGCCACCAGACACTGGTGAGCGCTCAGACAGTTCATTCATTTATTTGTGCTGGGATGTCTTTGGTATGTGGGAGAAAACCAAATAAAACATTCCTGTAGACATTCCTGACTGTTAGAATAATCAAACAAAACTCCCAGTGGTGAAGACATTATTAGAATGAAGTACTGAGACTATTTTGATCATCATCTTTTTCCAAAATGTAATCCTCAAATGTGAGGACATGCTGCTTTTCTCTCTGTTTATCTATATCAAGTTGATATTTTCAATTCTAGAACAGTTGGTTGCACAAAAGAAGCAAACTAAAAGGAAATGTTCCACAATATTCTGACATTTAGTAAATGACTGAACAATTAAATAATAATCCAAACATTAAACACTGATAAAACATAATTGTTCCTTCAATATATCAGACAATATCTGCATCAAAATAATAACAAAAATGTAGTTTGACGATGTTAAACAATTATCATTGCCAATCACAATCTATCTGGCAGAAATCATGCTCACAGATGAGGTGTATTTAGATGTGTTTAAGTTTAATTCATGTGTTTTATTCATGTTTAGTCATGTTTGCCGGCTTCCTTCCTCACTAGTATCACAAGAATCCTGCAACATTTGGGATAATGTAAATAAACAACAACACAATGTATAATGTAGGTTTAGTCATTGTCATGTTACATATTATATGTCCGATTTAAACCAAAAGACCTTGCAAAAGTTGCAGGATTACTTTTTAAAATTGATCAAATAGCTAGATGTGATATTTGATTTGCTCACCAGAGGTCTGAGATAGTTCTACTCAAATGATTTGAAATGGAAAAAGTGGAATTTCAAAAAGTAAAACAACGATTTTATCCCTTCATTGACATGCACTGCTTACTACTGTCACCTATCAGTGAACTCATGACCTGCAGATAATTCATCACACGGTCATACTGAGAAAAGAGTATTTGGCTGGATGTCAACATGAATTTAACACATGAATAAATACTGGCCTATCTGGATATTGATCATATCCGTTGGTACATATTTACATGGCCGTCTCGGTGTGTTCAGGACTCTTTCTGTGTGTTGACGCAGTGTGACAGAACTTATTGATGGCTGCTCATGAGCTGTCGGAGGCTGTGCTGTAAAATCATTAATCAGACGTCGGTATCACTAATGAGTGGGGTTAATAGACGGGCGATTTCCACGATCAGCAGCCTCACAGCTGTCTAAGCTCTGATTTATATGAGCTGATGCACTCATTAAAAAATCCTTGTGACAACGTGTGCTGATTGGTGAACAGGTTTCAGCTCTTGTTTTTAACTGTGTCTTTGCACATGGAGCAAAGCAGCAGCACAGCACAGGTTGTAAACTTTATGAACCGAGTCTCAACATCACCAACGACAAAACTAACTGTGATAGAACAGGAGTGCAGGTGACACACCGTCAGCCCCAGACGACTGTCAGAGACGCTCAAGATGTAAGGGATAATGTACAGTGAGCAGAGTATTACTGTGAAATAAACCCTGACAGGTTGACGCAGGATCCCAATGTGAAGCAGAGGTGTCTTGAATGACTCTAAAGGAGTTTATTTCACAATCATAACCTGCTCACTGTACATTATTCTGCTTATTACATGAAAGTCAACAATTTGACACAAAATATAAATTTTTAAATTATTTTTTGGATTTAAAAATCTACTTTTGCTCCTCTAGAGTCTAAGAATAGAATTGCATCCATAGCAACGGCCTGCTCTTCTTAGCAACGATCTGTTATGCGTAGCAACGGTCTGCTATAAAGAAATAACAGACCTTAGAATGCTGTAATTAACCAGAAATTTAATGTTTTTGTCTTGTTATGTCTGTTGTGTGTGATATCCACTCATGGATGCACCAAGGAATCATCTTTTCTATATGTCATTGTCTTGTTTTACTTTCTTTGAATCTTACTGGTAAAACATGCTCATGTAGGTTGAGTTCAGCGTGGTGCTGAACTGAAAAAAAGGTTCTGAATGTACTGAATGGCCAAAAATCAGATTTGGCTGAATGTCCAGATATACTACAAGCATTGTTGTAGCACTGTTTTCTTCTTATTATTCATAACTAATGTATTTTTCTTACGTCACCCTTGTTTCTATATTCTGGCAATAGTTTACTTGTAATTCCAAACAGCTAACCTTTACCATGCTAACTGCTTTGATGAGGGGAACTGAAAAGTCGAGGATGTCTGGCATCAATTTCGATCAGTTTTCTGTACAGGTGAGACGTTGCTAATCCTGTTCGCTGACGCACGGAACAGGTTCGGACATCTTCACCGGAAATAAACTGCAACAATCATATGTTCACTTACTTCCACCCCTGAGACAAAGACAGCTTACTGTATATTTATGGACTGCAAACGTTTAGATCAAGAATAAAATATACATATCTTTAGCACAAATTCTGTTCAAAAAGCGTTTTTTACTTCTTTCCTCTTCTCGTCCTCTCACCACCAGTAAACTGTGCCTCAGTACCCACTGGCTGGTCCCACACCTGGACGACTGTTCTCTCGTGGTGGAAACCATCCCTGATCTGGACCATGTTGAAGTCACTGCTGGTCTGTTACACACTCATTATTTCATTTGTCTGACTGATGGTTGAGATTTGCTGAGCTGGATTTAGCTTCATATGTGATTTTATCGTCTAAAAAGTCTGAAACTTAATCCATCAAGGATCTGTGAAAAAAACACACACAAAACAAAACAAAAACAAAAACCACTACCAGTTACACGACTTCACAAGTTGTATCCTCTGACCTCCAGAGAACGCCCTGGACGTGGTGGAGATGACTGAGAGTTTACTCAGCGACCACTCCACCCTCAACTACCAGGAGCTGGCGACGGTCCTCAACAAGCTGGAGGACATCGTCAACCTCAGTGTGGTCACGCCAAACCTCGGCCAAGCTCTCATCAACATCATCTCAGACATACTGGAGTCTGACAGCAACCTGTTGCCTTTTACTAACATGTAACCACGGAAAACTGAATCCAAAATCCAAACGAATGGAACTTCTCTGTTTGGCGCCTGTTTAGTCTCTGTCTGTCTGTCTTCCTCTCCAGTATCCTCAACATCACAGAGGCAGTGGGAGACAGGATGGTGGGCTACGAGGGCAACTCCACCCTGGTCGCTCCGGGCATCGCTGTCTCAGTGGTTGACGTAGTTCCTGGACAGTTCAGCAGTTTGACATTCGGAGTATCATCTGACCGCGCAGGCACAAAGCCTGAGGTTAGCAACGTGACAACAACAAACAAATGTCCTCAAAATCAATGCGTTCGTTGTAAATGAATAGATCAAGCAAAGAAACTCCCATCACTTTTGACTCTGTCTTTGAAGATAAGTTGATTATTATAATATATACTGTACATTTAGAGGAGTCAAACTCCAGGCTGAAGTTAATATACAAATATGTCATATTACCATGTAGCCAAACCACTTTTTAAAGTTTGTCTAAATATGCTGGGAACAGATGAACAGATGATTCTCTCGTGCCACCCAGTATATTTTTTAATGCAGCATTTAGCCTGGTTAAACAAATAAATAATATAGTTTTTAAAGATAAAATGCAATAAATTGTGGCAAACAGAGCTAAGCCCACTTCCAGTGAAAATTGTTTCTCATTGTTTGGTATGATATGAGGATAGTTACCAGCTCAGTTGCCTGCTGAAGTTGTAGCTTATACATTTAATCCTGTAACATCCAGTTTTCCTTCTTAATTTCCTGTTAAGTAGCTTCAAGGTTGGAAAAAAAATCTTTTTCCACGCCATCTGACATCTGGAGTTATATTTTGCATCATCTTGTTCCAGCTCTGCATTACATGTTTTTAATGGCTCGTTTCCAAAAGTCACATTTTTTATCTTTTGAAATTGTGAGTTTGGCCACACAGCATGACTGACCCACGGGTCGGCCAGTGGCAGCAAGTTTATATCCTGTAGATTTTTTTAAACTTGAAATCCAGATGAAATTAGTGCTGACCGATAAATCGTATTTTCACCGTCATCATGATATAAACATGTGCAATAAACACACTGTTAAAGACTGCCTCTACCTCTACCAAATTTGATATGTAAAGGCAGTACCACACAGGCAAAAACTATATTTTCTCTGTACTTACTAATGGAACTCCCCTCAAATCTACCATGAAGTGAGCATCACTCCTTCAACTGGTTATGAAACAGTCTCAGTTTATTTATTACCTACATAAGACAATGAAACCATCAGTGAGAAGAGGCTATTTCGGTGTAGTTGTTTATAATACCTGCCACGGGGTTAAATTCTCTGTGAAATTGGATGAAATGAGCGTGTTCATACATTATCTGGAGATTTTTAATTTAGATTATTTTACGTTTGGCGTTATGTTTTGTGACTATTACAGTGAAAACACTAACACCTTTGTCCATGATGATGGGGCTCTAATCTCGTAGAAACTTTAAACTCCATCTGCACCGACTCTGAAAATCACTTTGAGTGTTACTGTTAATTATAGCAGGCCGAGTCTGAGCTTTAGAGAGAGTTAATATATTTGTCTCTATGTTGCAGATTTACATCAACAGGTATCCCTTCAACAGCACAGTGGCCTTCATCTCCCTGCCGTCTGTCCTGCAGCACAGCTTCCCAGAGAGCAGCGGGAACCAGAGCCCGCCGAGGGTTACGTTTCAGTTCTACGGCATCCCGATGCTATTCAGGGTACCAGTTTGTATTAATCTTTTAAAGAAACAGGAAAAAAAACATGTGATTTATATCTTAAAATGTTATACTGATACTTGCACATACTTTGTGTTATTGTTTCCAGAGCAGCCACAAGGGGCAGACCCTCAACACCTTTGTGGTGTCAGCCAGTGTCACCAACGCCAGCTCTCCAATCAAAGACCTGGATGAAGATGTCAAAGTCACACTCCACCATCTTATACCCAATACAGTAAGATCAGCTGCCCTTTAAATATAACCACTGAAGAACAGGCAGTAAACCTGTTACACAATTACTGCTGCTTACACTGCTGCCAATATTAGTGAATTGCTTAGGGCTGCAACTAACAATTATCAGTTTATAAAAGGTCAAAAATTGTGAAAAATCCTCAGTACAATTTCCCAGAGCCCTAAATGATATCTTCAAATAGCTTCTTTTGTCAAACCAACAGTCCAAAACTTAAACTTTCTTCATTTCACTTCCGTTCATATTTGGCAAATAAAAATAATAATAAATACTCAATAAATACTCATATTTAAGAATCTCCTCTGTCTCTTTGTTGTCCATTCGGTTTTCAAACACCAGTGTCTTTTGGTGAGATTATGAATTCTTATTGGGCAACATCAAGTCAAACACTGCATAAATAAACAAACCATTAGCAGGTTCATCTTGTTATGAACTGCTGGAAAACCAGCAGGCTGTTTGCGACTACAGTTTGATAAATGGCAAACAAATAAGGCAAGAAACTCACCATATAATGTCACGCAATGCTTGTATGTCACTAGTAAGTGAGTAATTTTTTAAGAGGAAAAGTAAAAATTCCAGCTTCTCATGTGAATATTTGTTGGTTTCTTTACTCCTCTCTGTAAACTGAATATGTTATGATATTTTAGTATGTCATCTGAGGCTTTAGAAAACACTGAATGACATTTTTCACCATTTTAAAACAAACATCTATAAATCAATTAATTCCGAAAATAAACGGCTGATTAATCAATTATGAAAATAATTGTTAGTGGCAGCCCTATTGGACTTGAATCATTATTTTATTTGATGGCCTTGCTGTCCTAGCAACTGGCTTTCATCCCTGCAAAAGACCGACAGCACCGAAGGTCAAGTGGCCTCGCCCCTAAAATGATGAAACTCCAGGCCTGGTTGCGACTGTGGGATGAGTCAGTAATGCCTTTGATTAACAAACATTTCCATCTCTGTTAAAGCTCTACAGGGACGTGCAGTGTGTTTACTGGAACTTCAATAAACACAGTAGGTCCTGATTTAAATGAGCAATGCCATTTCATTTTTTAATAAATGCTGGGTGAACTGTGTGATGGTAAATGTCTGCGTCATCGTGTAGATGGACACGGAGGCTGGGATGATTACGGCTGCAGAAAATACAACAGCAGCTCCAACTACACAACGTGCCTGTGTGATCATCTCACGCACTTCGGAGTTCTTCTGGTACGACCTGAACATTTCTGTTGTACTGTTTCCTGGAGTTTTTGGAAATAATGGCAGTGGTAGCATATAATATCAACAGTAGTAGAAATACCAAAGAGGTTCTAGGGACAAGGGAAACTGGGTCTACTCAGATTTTCACCAGCAGAGGGCGCTCAAAGCACAGTGAATAAAAATGAAAAAACTACTGCAAGCAAAGTTGACACAAAGTCATTATTTTTGATGGCATGGACTTCCTGTTCTCTAATGTTTTTACAGATAGCAGAGACTTTTCAATAAAGCATAACCTTCAGTATACAGCTTAAAATAATCACATAGTCAAGCATGGAACTCACATTACTGTAATTATATACTCACTTTGAGTAAGTCTGTAATTTTACTCATTCTTTAAACCTCCTCCACTGCACCATACAGTATTTTGTCATTTTAGGGGAGGGACGCACAGGAGATATTTGGGTGAGATAGCAGATCAACAGTATATCCCACACAGAAGTGGTGGACATCAAATGAAAGTTGGGAACCTTAAGTTTTTTTTCATTATAATTCTGCGTTTTCTTTAGGAAACTATTCAAGTTTTTAAAGTTTAGAGTGTATAAGGGCTATGATGGAAGTATATGATGGACATTCCCCTGCTCTGTTATGTCTCATAAGTCGCTGCATCAGCGTTTGCATCGATACCGTTTATTACACAGTTTTGCTGCAATTTTTGACCACTTGAAAAATGATTAGAAATGTTCAAGAATCCTTCCAAACAACCACATTAAGACATCAAGACTTTTATGTAGTCACTGATGTTATCTGATTGCAAGCAGGCCAATAATAACCAAGACATACGGACAGAAGAAAAAAAAAACAATACCTGAGAGGTGACCATGACCACTGACCATGACAGTGAAGAAACAGAAACCCCTTTTGATCGAATGCCTGATACTGATGCATTGAACATCAGTTAAAAAGCAACTAATACTCTGAGTAGTTTTTGGGAAGAATATGTTGCACTTTTATTTAAATATTCTCTTAACACCAGCAGTTTTACTTGTAACCGAGTAATATTCCAGTAATATAACTGTCTGTTTACTTGAATACATATTTTAAGCGCTTTTTCCACCACTGCATACAGTACATGTAATAAATAACGACATCTAAGGGTTGTGCAAGGATTATCATTTTGACAAATTTGCACTGAACATAATCCAAAACTGCAAAACTATCAGGACTGTAACTGCACCAGTTACTGAAACTGACACTTAAGCTGCGTGGCCCAAATTTGCCACCAAGCGACACACACCAGTGCAGGAGGGAGACGATAATTTGACTGAGGGAAGCGAAACACACAGCTCTTCATGCTACTGTGTACTTGGTAGTAGGGACGGGAGCAGTTGTTACTGTTATTACTGCAGAGATACACTAACAAATCTGTGTTTGTGTGTGTGTCTAGGATGTCTCGAGGACTCAGGTGGACCCGGCTAATGAGCAGATCCTGACGATTATCACCTATGTTGGTTGTGGAGTCTCTTCATTGTTCTTGGGAATCACTGTTCTCACTTACACAGCTTTCGAGTGAGACTCAAACCTCAGAGTTGTTATTTTTATAAATGTTTTCTGCTTGTTGTACACTGACTGTGTGTTTACATGCAGGCTGGTAACCTGCTGGTAGGACATAAAGGCTGTGTCAACACTAACTCAGAGAGATCTGAATGCTGTATTTTTGTGTCAAATCACACTGAAACACCCAACACTGGTATTAAAATGCACCCTGTATCCAGACACATTATTCAAACCAGGAAAAAACACATGTCAATGCAAGGTGTAGATGTGTCATCAGACTGTGATCAGATCTGCCACCACATCTATAGCTATAGCTATGCTCTGCCCTCAACTGGTAGCCACTAGAGCTGCCCACATGACTCCTATGATCTAGTCCCAGCACCACTCTCACCAGTTTGTTTTTGCTACTTGCAGTTTTTGTTTTAAGCCCTTGTTGAGGCCCGAGTGCCATGAGCAAACATCATAGTCCAAGTAACACTGGACTAAGCAGGAGGCCAACAGATCTTGCATTGTGTTTGGATCTAGTGTTGGGTACCAAGCTCGGTACTTTTAAGGGTACTACTTAAAAGTACTAAACCACATTAAATAAATCCACCTGGGGGCGCATATGGATATGAGAGTATAGAGAGACAGAGAGAGCAACGTTTCAGTGAACATCAGCTTGTTCAAGCAGCAGTCAGAGCAATAATAACAAGAGTGGTCACAAATGTGGTTAAACATTTCGCATGTAATGTGAAATGCAAAACCGGTGTAGTCAACTCTAATCAAACACAAAACACAGTTCATCTAAAAGCTACAGAGTGCACAGTTTTCATAACCTGAAAGTTAAATATCCCACTGCAGCTGCAGCTAATGTTAGCGCCAGGGTCTAAACTGTGTAACTGTACCCTGCATGGCAAACAAATCTTTAAGCGGTCAAGCATCAGCAACTTCATCAACGTCTTCGGGTGATTAATTAGCTCGTTGGATAAGTTGTTGGACATAACTGGGGTGTTTTCACTGTCTTGGCTGAAGCATTTTTGTTAGTGTTAGCCAACACTCAGCCACTGGCTGCATCTGAAACGTCTTATCAACATGCTATTTGGCATGCTACAACAGTGTGTGAGATGCATCAGTCCGAAACCTCAGTTTGTGAATTGCAGACTATTACCATGGTAAATATTAAAGTATGCAATCACAGCAGTGGATAGGGCAACACACTGTAACAGGAAAATAATCACACGTGCTTCCTCTGTGAAGAAAAACAGAACAGTGTTGCTCTGGTGAAAAAATGATAGGCTGCAGGTTGTAGCAACAAGTTTCAGAACAGAAAATGCTATAAACAAATAACAAAATATATAGAATAAATAACTACGTGGAAATCAAGAAGTTTTGTGATTAGAGAAAATAAAGTATATAGTTCTGTACTGGTACTGAATTCCAGGTACCGTATTGGTACCGTTCAACTGTGAACGGTCCCTAACATCAGATCATAAGCAGGTGTAAAAACAATCTGTTCATGATGGCATTCGTACGCAACAGTGATACAGATTTTAGTTAACATAAAATAAAGGTTGTTCAAAATTAAAGAGTGATCTGTGCAGCTGATCTGCTGTAAAACAAGACAGATAATTTCTATGTCAGAGTAGTGGACCGCCAGTACTGCAACACACCAGGACAAGCTGATGCAATATTTTTAAACAAAGAAAGGAATAACTTCATGAATTACATCTGCTTAATTTACAAGAGGGGACAAATAATTTGCTAAATTTAATGTACGCAAGCAATTTACAAACTTTATAAAGTTTCCCCTCACTCAATAACTCACAAAAGTGTCCTAGATTTTTCACTTTTTTCAAATGTAGTTCTGCCCAGCACCAAGTATTTATAAAGTCTGGATGAGCGTGTTTTTGTCAAACTGTCTGTCACTTCAAATTACTAATCGTGGATGACAGAGATCCAACCTTAATGACGATAACAAGGACACATTAAAAATACCATGTGTAAATGCAAAGGCATGATCATTTATTATCTGCTAACATTTCCAGACACACGTGCCATTTTAATACCAAGTGTAAATAGGGTGTGAGACTAAGGCTGGTGTTTCTGGAAAGTGTGACCACGCTGTTTTTCTTAGCGATGTTTTGCGATAGTTTTGCTATAAGTTTAATGATTCTGCTGTGGTCCTCTGTAGTGTTGTGTATGTCTGCGTTTATTGTGTCTTACCTTCCGTTTTCCTCCTCCATCGCCATCTCAGGAAGCTTCGTCGAGACTACCCCTCTCAGATCCTCATCAACCTCTCCCTGGCGCTGCTGGGTTTGAACCTGGTGTTTCTGGTCAACTCCTGGCTGTCCTCCTGGGGTCTTTATGGCCTCTGCGTGGCGGTGGCCTCCACGCTGCACTACTTCCTCCTGGCCTCGTTCACCTGGATGGGATTGGAGGCCGTTAACATGTACTTCGCGCTTGTCAAAGTCTTCAACGTCTACGTGCCCTCTTACATCCTCAAGTTCTGTGCTCTGGGATGGGGTGAGTCGTGTGTTTGACTTTCAGGCCAAAACAGTGTCACACTCAAACACTTCTATTGCAACTCGACTGAAACATCGAGAGGAGATTCAATTATTTTCATGACTACAACAGTTTGAATGACGTATGTCCCTGCAGGGATTCCTCTGGTGATCTGCATCCTGGTGCTCATCGTGAACAGGGAGGCTTACGGCAGTCACCTGTACGCCGATGCTCAGCCCAGCTCACAGGCACTGGATAACTCTGACAACTTGTGAGTTTCTGCTTCGTTCTCCACCTCCTCATTCATATTTGAAATAGGGGTTAAATGCAATAATGTTTTTCTTATTGTTACTTCAGTTGGATGTTTGACCTTCACTGTGCAGGGAAGGCTGTTTTCACATTTATCCGCTGAAGGGTGAAAGTTTTTCTGTGCTGCCAGGGTTCATAATGTTGGAGAAACCAGCAGGAGGAAGACAGACTTTGAAAGTATCCAACTGAAAAAATAACCCCATCCCCTTCCTTCAGACCTCCCTCCAAAGCCGCTGCCTCAAAACACATGAAAATGAATGTAAACAACAAACATGGCTATTGTTAGCTGTCAACCTATCATGTTAATTGTGGGAAATTTGCGCTTTCTCTGCCATTCTTGTGCGACTAACTCGCTGTAGTTTAGAGCAGAGTTCACGCAGGTAGGCAGATACGTAGACATGTAGGTAGACCATCCAATTATTTTATTCAGTCAAAATGTAATGTTTGGATGGGCAACAGCCACGGATACTTGATTATTTTCTTTGAGAGAGAGCATTTGATTTATTGGTTGCTGTTGGGATTAGGAGTGCAAATTTTGTGCACTTTTCTTAACTAATCAGCTGGAGTTTTATTAAAATTTTTCTAATGGCACATTAGTTATGTCAAACATTAATTTATGAGGCACAGACTTTAAATGAACAGAACAATAAGGCTCTTGCTTGAAACAGCTCCTCTTGTCTGCCTGCTCTTATTCAAACTGCTCAAAAAGAAAAAAAGTCATATTATTTCCAGTTATAGACTAACAAGGCAGACCAAATCAAATTGTGAGAAAAACCTGTGAGCTCCAGAGAAATGACACACAAAACATACATTGTCAGTTAATTGATAATTATTAACATCCATAGTCTCAGGTTTTAGGTACCAATGTGTAGTAAAGATAGTCTGACTTCCAGAGGGGCAAAAAAACTTGAATTCAACTACAATAAAAAAAAGTATAACACACATTATCTGTTAATAAAACCAGGATGTAAAGAAAATTACCAATATAATCTACTCTAGATTTAAAACATGTACGAAATGATTCTGTGACATCACAATAGTCTGACAGTCAATTACGGTCCAATATGAAACTCACACACCTGTGAGGTGGAGACTGAACACCGACTGGACATGAGAGTTAAGCAGGAGGCATCTTGTGTCCTGCAGTTAAACTGAACTATCTGCATATTTATAGATTCACGATTTTCCAATAGGTAAGAAGGAATAGATGAAAATTTGAAAATGTTTAACGAGTGAACTCAACTTCTTGGTGGGGGAAAAAAAGAGACCCAAATCATAATTTCATTGAGTATTAGTCTTAAAACATGTCTGGAGGGGATCTTTAAGAATTCACGTGCAATTAAGAGCTACAAGCAACATTTTACCACACTGATTGCATACATGAATATGAATGTTATTTTCTAATCCTATTATAAATTCATTTTTTATATTTATTTTGTCAGGCATCGACTTAACATCCAAAAGCAACACTACACAAGAGTTAAGCAACCTGAAATATTTGTTTTTCATACTTTTTTCTGTAATCTGTAATATAATTACTGTAATAAATCATACAGCCATGATATATGTGACTGATGACCGACAGACAACTGACGGATATAAACAGCCGATCAAGTGTTCCTGCAGCCTGCCTGAGCTTCCTCAAGTTTAGGAAGGAAGAGGCGAGGGCAAACAACTCGCTTCATAGACTGTACATTAAATAAGATTTCAACTGAACAGTCTTTGGCTTCAACTCATTATTTGGACTGCAGTACTCATTTTTTGCAGGTTGAATTGCTATATATCACTCCCTTAAGTAATTTTAAGGCATAAAATTCTGATTATTGGACTTTAGACTTATTAAAGTTATTAGGTTAGACTAAATCTGATATTAAGCTACAAATCTTAAAATAATTCAAACTTCAATCATTTTTTCTTCAGATAAAAGTTGAAATTAGCTTCTTACTGTTGTCTTATAGTTAATGGTCTTACTCGTGCCAAACTGAACATCATGTGACATGACATCAAAGTTCTGATTGGCTGTTTATCTGGCATTGGCAAATATAGTTGTGAAAAGTTAAAGTCATTCCTATCTGGTGATGAGTACAACCATATTCACGCTGTAACGTTGAATGCAGTGTTACACAGGATGTGTGTGTACAATGACCGCTCCATCTTCCCTCTCTTCCTCCATCTCTCTTTGTGCATCACTCTCACCCCCTGATTCTCCCCCTCCTCGCTATTCTTCTTCCCCACTCGATCCCTCAGCTGTTGGCTGCAGGACGATGTGACATTTTACGTGTCCGTGGTTGCCTATGGCGTGCTGGTCTTTCTCTTCAACACTGCGGTAAATAATTTCGACATTTCATTGAAGTTCATACCAACACTGGGCAGTCCATATCTTACTGGTTAATGTATCACAATTTTCTATTCTAATTGCCTTTCTAATTTTTGCGCAGTCAAAGAGGGAACAGCTGCAGGATTTATTAAATAGACAACACTTATTTTGACAATACTTGAAAGTCACAACAGTATATAAGCTACAGCTTCAAATCAGGCTTTGTAGTCTGCGTTACCTGGCATGACTTCATTTAATGATATGCAACCTGTCCTTCATCAAATCTTCCATTTGAGAGAATTTGTATTCTTAAAGTCTGTGATTATTTTCTGTATTTTAACAACTCTAAGGCTTCTTTTGAATCTACTTTTAGGTTTTTGTGGTGGTCCTGATCCAGATTCGTAACATGCGAGTCAACAGCCCCGCTGGGACCCGCAGCGGCCTGATGCACGACCTGAAGGGAGTGGCCAGTCTCACCTTGTTACTGGGACTAACATGGACTGTTGGCTTCTTCACCTGGGGGCCAGCCAGAATAATTCTGCTGTACCTTTTCTCTGCACTCAACAGCCTGCAAGGTGAGATAATTACTGAAAGGCATCCTGGATGATGTATGCTTTACTTTAATACAGTACTTTACTTTAATATTAACTTAGAAACTTTAAGAATCTTCCAGTGGTTGATCAGAACTTCAGCCATTTTTTGCACAATGTCGCTCAAACACAGAAATATACTTTCATGATTTTGTTCAAATAAAACATGGACATTTTTGTATAAACAATGAAGCTCTACAAACACTTAAAATGGTAAGACAGCAGTTTTTTCCTAAAGCATCAAAAGAGGTTCATTCTTCTTTATTCTCCATCATCCTTTCCTATTTTAGTCTCCATGAGCCACAAAATGTGCTTTTTCACAAAATATTTTCCACTGTGAGGAGAGAACCGCAACACACTGCAGATAGACATTATGTGATGCTTTTTATGTTACATCCAACTGTTTTTGAGGTCAGGCAACCAACTCATTCAGCCACATTTGCTTGCTTCCAAAGATGGAACTAATACAGAAAAGATGAATGAAACAGAGGTTTTATCCACTGACTGAACTGAAGGTAAACATCAAATCACTGTGTTGCTTTTGTCGTGTTATGTGCCACGAAATCTCTACTGTTCTGGTCTACTGTTTATAGATGCATCTTACCTGACGGAAATTCAGAAAATCGCAACATTTTTTGGTCGCACATGCACTTCTTAAGTGGCATGTATGAGTGTATACCAGTAAATAAAAACTAAAGAAGAAGAAGCATGCCGAGCAAAAAGGTCTGGTGTGAGAGTGCACCGTTAACCAGACGACTGAAATGATGGAAAAAATGATTGATCTGTGGCGAGAGAATAATTGCCTCTGCAACGATTGGAAGACCTACCACAACCAGACTAACTGGAAAGAATGCAAGCTGCTGGTTTCAGATCACGGCGTTCTCACAGGATTTGCGGGGTCATTTACCGCCAGACATCCAGCCGTTACTGACCAGTCGTTTATTTTGTTTTTTACCCAGTCAAAAGGTTTATGCTCCTAACCGACTGTCAAAGACTAAATCTTTCTGTGCAAGTCTTTGTAAGTTTTAGGTGGCCTTTAGGTTTGTCTTAGCCAAACAAAATTCCAGTCCAGATCTGTCATACCGTATGAGTCATTTACAGACA
The DNA here is from genome assembly GCF_056507025.1 of Lutjanus erythropterus. Lineage (NCBI taxonomy): Eukaryota > Metazoa > Chordata > Actinopteri > Lutjaniformes > Lutjanidae > Lutjanus > Lutjanus erythropterus. The sequence continues at coordinate 29,112,470 of NC_139327.1, read as the reverse complement.
GTCTGACTTTCAGAAGGGCTAAAAACTTGTTTAACTAGAGAATTTAAATCCTTTAATGTGAAATTAAAGTTTAACTTTTGAACTTCGTGGAGCATTAATATTCTGTTGACTGTATCATCATTTCTCTTGTTCTAAATTTTATGACTTTATTGTATTGAGGATTTTGGACCCACAACCCTGTGGCAGTTTTGCAGGTTCAGTTCAGGGTCAGGAGGCACATCCTCTACTATACAGGATAATTTTTGTCATCTATCTCCATGACTGTTGCATCTCCTGGATTGGTGTCCCATTTCAGTCCAGGGTTTCGGGGCCTATTTTTGAGTCATATTCAAGCAGTTTTCAAGCATTTGCAAGACTTTCCAGCACATTACAGCTGAGGTAAATTACATTTTACATATGCTATATATGCACAAAATATTCAAGCCTCATTTCTTTCTTTCTTCATCACATGAAATCAGATGTTCTTGTGCTACAAACAACCAAAATTATGTTTTGTGACATAATAATACAGAAGGATGAAAAAAGGAAAATACAACAAAGTTTCATGTGTCACATGTCAGTAGGTAGACTTTGCATCCTAAATAACAAGGATCTGCAACCTTCAGGTTTTAAAGAGCCATTTTTTTGATTGGAAAAACAAGAAAAACTATTACATTTTCTATTTTGATCTGAGACTTTTCTTGTTCGGATTTAGCATCATAGCTAGCTGAGGGAGGCTCATCACTGTGGAGGAAAGGGCACAGAGACTATGATGAATATTTAAGCTGATATAATCTAAATTTAGTAATTCAGTATATAGACTTCACATATTTTTACAGTTGTAGAATGTACGAATCACTTTAGACCAACAACAATTCTGAGCAAAATTTAAAATGTAATAAAAGAACTGTTATTCATTTCCATAAAATGTTTTGTCAAAGCCACAGGGGGGCAACTGGAGAGGGACAAAAGAACTGCAGGTTATATAGCAGATCCCTGCTATATAACCTGTCTGAGCCAATATAAAACAATAACTCAATCAATTATTAGACAAATAAAAAAAAATATCCTTTTCATTTTTAATCATTTTGTGCGAAAGGCAAAAGCAATTAGTTCTCTCTGACTTATCTGATTTATTTATCTAAAAAGCAAACTATTTGGTCAGATAGCAATTTAATAAGAAAGTAATGCAAGCAGTTTCAAGCACTATATCCAAAATCTTTCAAACATTTAAAACACTATTTTACAGTTCAAACATTTTCAAGGATTTCTAGGACCTGTAAAAACTCTAAGTCATGGACAGCTTTGCTTTTTAAAGACAGTTTTTAGCATCAAATTTATGTCAGACCATTCGCTCTTTATTTCTGTCAGTTCTGCAGCTGTATTAATACTTTTTTTTTATCAGTTTAGGGTGGTGTAATATAACCACTGACACTGCTAAATTTCTGTTTTTGTTAGCTGAAACCAGGTGGCCTTCTGTAGCAATTCAAAGGTTCTGATAATACCAATAATGAAATTTGGACAAGTGCACACCTTCTCACAGACAGGTGGCATTCAAGAGGGTTCGGTGAATCCAACTTTGAAAATCCACATGAGAAAGCCTCGCAATTTTCACATTCTAGTCTGTAACCTGTCTCACTTTTTTCTGTCTTGGATGAGACACACTGTGTGTGTGAGTGTGTGTGTGTGTGTGTGTGTGTGTGTGTGTGTGTGTGTGTTGCTGTGTGTTTATATACTGAGTGAAGGTTTGCTAACCACACGTGCAGTTTTCCTCAACATCCCACTTCACACTCACAGTTCAAAAGAAACAAACAAAACTCACAGATAAAAAAGAAAATCAAGCAGAAGCTGCATGATGCAACAATTTCACAACTGCCGTTACCTCGGCTGGCCTTTGTTATATTACTTTCTTTTTTATCAGAGTGATGCAACAAAGGACCTCCACTTTTTTAGTTCACAAAGAGAAATGCCTTGCTCAGGTGCAAATTAAAAACAAAAACCCCAATTACAAAACAGTTGCACCACTGTGTAAAACATAAATTAAAGATATTTGATGTTTAAACTGATAAACTTGTTTCTTGTAATTCTGCACTTATTTTGAATTTGATGCCTGCAACACGGTTCAAAAATGTTGGGACAGGGGCAACAAAAGGCTGAGAAAGATGCTGAATGTTCAAAAATCACCTGTTTGGAACATTTGACAGGTAAACAAGGTCAAACAAGGTGATCAGTATTGTGATTGGGTATAAAGGGGCATTCTTGAAAGGCTCAGACGTTCACAAGCATGGGGGTGGGGGTGGGGGGGTTGATGTGTGGACGAATCAAACATTTCACACAAAATTGCAAGACATTTAGGGATTTTACCATCTACGATCCATAAAAATATCAAAAGATTCAGAGAATCAGGAGGAATCTCTGCATGTAGGGGGCAGGGTGGAAAACCAATGTGAAAATATGGCTGAAAAGTTTTTGCAGATGACTGCATTCTGTATTTATTTATGTTTTACCCCCCATGGAATTGGGGTTTGGTATCTGCTGACGGAAAAAAAGACCACCAACAAAGATCTGATCTGGTCCTCCGAAGCTCATGACTGTTTCTCACTTCTGTTTATATTGCAGGACTTTTCATCTTCCTCTTTCACTGTCTGATGAAGGAAAACGTCAGGAAACAGTGGAGGATTCACCTCTGCTTTGGACGTTTCCGACTTGAAGAGTATTCCGGTACGACAGACCCACACAGTGTGAACTAAATTTAATCACAACTCAAGATATTTCTTTTAAATTAAGTAAATATCAACATGTGATCTGTCATCTGGTTCTATACAAAAGCTTGAGCTCACCAGCTGCTTGCAACAAATCTGGCTGTCCATCAGTGTATTTTGATTGTGTTGTCCCTCTTGAGGTTAATCAGGGCTTGGTTTCTGTTACCTGTGTTTGCTGTTGTCATCCAGACTGGAGCAACTCGGCAACAGTTGGAGTCGTGGCCAAACCCAAATCAAATCCTCCAAGAGCATCGGTACCATCGGTCCACTCGGTCAAGTCCAGCTCCACAGCCAGCACGTCGGCGTCCTCCGACTCCAGCCAGAGAGACGCGTCCTGCAAGAGGCCAAACCTAGGTGAGGAAACGAAGCAGCACACATCCTTATTAAAGTCACTCTGTCAATACTGCTACTATTTTAGTACACTAGTGAAATCTGATGGTCTGTTAAGTTTCCTCTACACATAATGCTAGCTAGCGTAGACTAGCGGATCCATGCTACATGAACAAACCAGTAGAGTGATGTAACCAACTAGATGGACGAATTACTTCATGTGTCTCTCTTTGGGTGACATATTCTAAACAAAGACACTGAGTTATGAGTAGTTTTAAGTGTTACTTTATGTTATGTGATCTTTTAGCTTCTGTTTAAAAGGTCAAACCAAACTCAGGTTTTAATCACCACTTAAAACTTGTGTTGTATTCTTTAATGAAATATTTTAATGGCGCAAACTTCATGGACTATTTCAAGTCAAGCTACAGTCTACAGGGCATTTCAAAATCAAGAAAAAAATGGTTGTGTTTAAACAGAAGCCAAAAAGATGACAACAGACAATCCAAGATAAGCAGTATGTAGCAACTGAACAAAAAGTTGTTTCCCACCACCACTCCTTCCCAGACTCAAGGAAGCTCAGGCAGGCTGCAAGAACACTGCAGGACGAGCTCAACATTGTATTTTGACAATAACAAGCGACTGTAAATTGATCAGCTGTTTATGTCTTTCAGTGGTCCGTCAATACAAAGCTAAGCCTGAAAACAAAAGCCCACTGCTCTGAAAATACACACCCTGGAGTTCGAGTTCAGTCACCATCTGCCTTCTTACTGCCAGACTCCATTAACATATTGCTCAATTTATCCATTATAAACATGTAAAAATGTAATACAAAAATTAAAGAAAATTTGTAAAAATGTGTTTTGGGAATAAAATAGCTAATGTTTTGGCTTCAATTATATTCTTTAATGCACTTTAAAAAAAAAAAGAAGCATTTTCAGAGAGATATTCTTCATTCTGTCACTGGTCTGATCTCCTTTTGACATTAAACTGTTAATGAATTCCTTAATCTTCAACTATTGAGACATTTAAGGTGGCAATTAAAAGTTGTAATTCATCTTGTTGAGATTCAGCCCTCCTTCGTATGAAATGATGATGATCACAGATTTAGTCAGACATCACAGTCCCTCGTCTGCCTGAATCACAGTGAAGGTCACTGCATACATTAATGAGACTGCGCTGACGTTAAACGATTACATGAAAGCCTTTGTGATTAAGCCAGTTTAAACACAATGAAAGAGGTGTTGAAGGTTTCCCTTGCCATCTGACAGCTCCGTTTAGGTTTAACCCCCAGCTCCCAGGCATACATTCTCAAACCACATATGAAGAAATATGTTTTTCACACCTCTAAATTGTTCACAGATGTTTAATTATCTTTCAGGCCTCTTTGTGAATTCTTTGGCTGTCCCTCGAGCTCAGAGAAGCCCATCAGGTACAGCAGCTCTGCCTTCCCACAGGGAGACGAACCCAACACCTGGCTGGAGGAATCACTTGCTCGGCCAGCAAGAACAAAGATAAAACACACGAGACTTAGATTTGCATAAACATGCAGACATGCAAATCCTAGAAACTGTCATGAAAAGCTTTAAAACTGCAGCAGCCTTAACATGTAGTGTACATCTATACAAACCACAGAGACGTAATTCATGCAGCGTAGTGCCGAAATTAACTGTGAAGTACCATTGTGTTCCAGCTTCATTAGATTATCTTATCATGCGATTCTATTGTTTTTTGTTTTTGCTAAATATTGTAAAAGAGCCTGTAATTATGAGGACATGAGTAGTTGCATCGGTTCCAAGGAGGAGTTGGTTGCCAAGCAACTGGTGAGTGGAGCCATGGTGACAATGAACCATGGTACCACACAGTTTGTATGAAAAAAAATAATAAAATTTTAAATTTAGGATGATGCAAGTCTCCCTGTGTTGCTTCTTCACCTCTTTTTCTGTCAAAAATTGAGCACTTCAGGTTAAACCAAATAATTATTCTACAATCACTCCTTATTGATTACCACAACATCTTTGAGTATGAGTGTTTATCTTGTTCTTGTAAATTCAGACACCTTTGTCGTGATGCTCCAAAATAGTCAATATATAATTTAAACACTGAGTGATGAGGGTTGATCGGGAGCATCGCAGAGACTGAAATCCAAGCATGCATTTCTCCCCACACCGAACCTGCTGTGGATACAAGAACAGAGGAGGAAAGGAATTACACACATACTTTGTTATTGTACTTCAATAGAGTTTTCAGGTATTTGCAACACTGCATGTTGTCTTCATTAAGACTGCATAAAGACTGATGGCAACCTAAAGAGATGAGATGATAACAAAAAAGACAATTCCTTGGTATATTCATCAGCTCATATCATGCACCAACATAAATAACAAGGCTCAGTACACTGCAGCGTTGAGACTAAAGATAAAATGTACGAAGATGGAGCAAGATCAAAACTACATAAAAGATGTAGCAAGACGAAAATAATGTAAAAGATGTAACAAAACGAAAACAATGTAATCAGACAAAAGCGACATAAAAGACACACCGAGATGAAAACGTCATAAAAACTGTTACAAGATGTAACAGGAGGAAAACAGCTTAAAGGATGTTAACAAGACTAAAACGTCATAAAAGACGCCAACAAGACATAAACAACGCAAAAGACATAACATGATGAAAAAGATATAACAAGACGAAAACGGTGTAAAAAACCGTAACAAGGTGTAACAGGAGGAAAATTATATAAAAGATGTAAACGAGACAAAAACAATGTAGCAAGATGCAACAAGACAAAAATGGTGGAAAAGACAAATGAATATGGAACAAGATAAAAATGACGTAAGAAGACATAAAAGAAATAACATGGTGTAACAAGATGAACACAAAACAATATTACAAGCTGTAACGGCAAAAGATGTAAAAGATGTAACAAGACGAAAACGGCATAAAAGATGTAACAAGACGAAAACATTAAAGTGGTAATAATGATGTAAATTATGGAACAAGATGAAAATGGCATAAAAGATGTAACAAAATGAATTAGTCACAAAAGTCACAACAAAAATGTCAGAGACTGGACCAAAGAGAAAAGTTGAGGTTCAGTTAGCTTTTCACAGAAATAGCTGGTAGAAATTTTCCTCTGAGGGCAACTCTGTACTTTTATACTTTGAGTACCTCCACCTCTGTACAACAATCAGAATAAAAAAGATGTCTGTATGGTTGAAATCATCTGACAGTGAATGAAACTAAACACAAAAGAAGCCACAAACAGCAACACAAAATCCTTTGTTTAATAATCAGAACACACTTTTGACCTTTAAGCGACAGCGTGATAATGCTGCTTGATTCCACTTGACAGGGCAGAAAAAATGTAAGCCTATAACCAATGTTTTTTCCACCCACAACTCATTCAAAATGATCACTTCACTGGTGCACAACAGCAGGGTCTCTTTTATTTTTCTCAAACACCTACACAAACTGAAAACAACAATGTTATACATAAAATAAAACTAGAATTACTGTTGAGGGCAATCAGTTAAAGTGCACAGAACAGCAGTAAACAAAACGTCCAGAGGAACTTGGACAAACTTCTTCAAACTTCTGTCTCGTTAGTTGAAGCACATTCAAGTGCTGAAACAGTCAACCAGCTTTTTTGAATTCCAGGGACCTGCATGGCTGCTCAGAAACTGCTGCTTGACCAGATCTTTGACTGTCTGGTAGGCAGCGGCGTCGTCCTAGAAAACAAAAAAATCATTCGCAACATCATGCATCACATCTGTCGACAAACAGCAGCTGGCGAACGCCCTGCAGTGTTCATAGGATCTGTATCTGTAGGCGACACACACCTTGACACTGTGGTAGGTGGGGAGATCCAGCAGATAGCTGTGCCCACCCAGCTGTGCAACTCGGAGGAAGTAACTGTAGAGGGCTCTCTTGCAAAGTCTGCTGGAGAGGCCTGGTCCACTCACAGACGGAGAGCTGGGAAACAAGCGCATCATAGCGAATATCCCAGTGAACGCTTTCCTATACATGTACTGACTGCCTTATGATATTTATATGAGTTATTAGCTACTGTATTAGTGTATTTCAAATATACTTATATAAAAACTCAAGGGAAACTATAAACATGCCTTGTCTTCATTAGAAATCTTTTTTTACCTCAACATTTCTCACCAAACCCCAATGCATGTTTTCATTAAAGGTCTTACCAATTATTTGAATGTATTTCCAACCTCATAGCAAATATTTGCAAAGCCAGTTTTGAATAAGAGATGTTTCAATATGATTTTTTCTTTCCCAATACCGATTCTGATGGCTAAAGTTTGTGTATTGGTCAGTACCAAGTACTCATCCAATACCAGTCAGTCCATTTAGTAAACAGTCCTTTTTGTTTTTGCAATCACAAAAGAGAGACAACTCATGAAGTCTTGTTCTGGTTTTACCGCGGATCCCCACAAAAGCAAACCAGATCAGGAAAAAAGAAAAAATCAGCGTCTATAGCCACAGTTCAACAACAAAGATTATGTACGATATATACACTGGATAATGACTTAACTGTTGATCAGTCAGTCAGATTTGCAGCGAGTGGGAAACTGACAATCCGCTGGCTTCTTGCTGACCATGAGTTGGCTATAATAAGGCAGAGTTTATTACATAACAAGGTAAAGTTTTCTCTTCTCCACTGACTATAAAATTTGGCTCAAGGGAAGCTGCTAGGAAGTAGTCCCATTTCACAGCTAATAAATTAGCACTAGTATTGGATTGGTGCAGAGACTTGCATACTGATCCCGTATATCAGGTAGGTATGAAGACCTTTTCTGATATTGATGCCAGACAACCCTATTTTTGATTCTGCACTGTTATTTATATAAACTAGCAGTTTTTTGTTAGCTCGATGCTAACACATTATGAGAATTCCCATTGACGTGCTAATGGAACTTGGCATCGTGATCGTGGTAGTATTATTTTAACAAACAGATTTGTTTTACTTGACATGCTGAACATAAAATGATGTGTGTTCAGATCTTGAGGCATTTCCTCTAATATTAATAGCTGCTGACTTCACATTGCTAACTCAGTCTATTACTTCAACACACAACACTGACCAGCTACAGCAACCTCAGAGGGTCAAAACTCAAAATACAACTACTGTTTAGTTTTAATTTTAATGTTCACATTGTGCTGACCGCAGTTTTCAGGGGCTTTATTTACTTTGGCCTAACGTCTTATTTTATTTATGGCACCAGCTTGATGAGCAGAAAGAACTCAAGTTTACTTCATGAAGTATTTAATTTACTACTTTTATATGCAATATAGCAATGGAGCTGCTGAAATAAAACTCAAAGACTGGCTGACTTGACACAGTGCTTTTGGAAATATGACAGTCTCTCAAAGTGTATGATTCAACTGTTTCCCATGATCTATTGTTTGAAAAGCATACAAAAATCACAAAAAAGATGTAATATTGAATTGCAATACATATAGAATTGGCACCCGAGTATTGTGATCATCCCAGCCCCACAGTTTACTCTCCATGTTGTTCCATATACATCAGTTTGTCGCCTTCTTTTGCAGTCTTACTTAAGATGCACACATTGTATCCAGCTACAATATACAATGCAAATGCACTAAAAAAAAGCTGATTATCTCAATTAGAGTTAGCAGTGAAAAAGTGGCACCTTCTTGTTTATTGAATGCGTAGATTTGTTTTGCAGTACATGTACTGTAACACTTACACACTCCCCCACGATGAATCACAAAGAAGCTAGCCATTTAATTAGCAGCAGTGAGGGGTGGATGATGAGCCTTGAAGTATCAACTCCGAAGACCTAAAACTGTAGATGTGAAAATTGTGTGTTCTGCATTTAGTGACTCGCTTTTAACAATGTTACCACCTCCAACACTATTTTGGAGGATGCAGTTGCTGCTTCAGGCTCTCAGCCGTGCTGCTGAACACAAAAATATGTTTGGCAGCACAATTCTTCTTCTGTGCTGCTACGGCAAAATGTTAAGCGTGGTGAAAGAAGGCAGAGTTTCCCGCAGGCAGCACTTACCACTGAGCCCTGGGGAGCAGACCAGCGCTGAGAAGGCCAGTGTTTCCAATAAAGACAAAGTTTTGGGGGTCGTATTAAATATGACAGCATTGATAGAGGCTGACATTAACAGACGGCTGTGCAGAGTGACTGACATCAAATCATTTTAACGTCTGTTTCAACATCACTGAAATATCTGCAGCTCACAATATTCCTCAATCCACTGAAACTTCCTTTTTTATTACTAATACTTTCTACATACACTCTGAGAAATAAAGGTCCTAACAAGAACCATAAAGGGTTCTTCAGTTTGTCCCAACAGGAGAACCCTTTCTGGTTGCTGATAGAACCTTTTATAAAGGTTCCACTTGGAGCCCTTTCAGAGAGTTCTACCTAGAACAGAAAAATCAAGTATTATATGTAGAACCAACAAAAAGATACCACCTTTTTAAGATGGTTCTAGATATATAGTTCTACAAATAACCCTTCTATGGTGTAATGGTTCGACCCAGAACCATGGTTCCTCATGGAGCCCAGAGAGTTACTACCCAACTAGAGCCCAACATAAACGGTTGTAACTAGAAACAAGGTAGGTATAGTTTTACAGAGAACCCTTCTATGGTGTAATGGTTTGACCCAGAACCCCATTCAAAACCATGCCAACAGGAACCCACCAATAGTGGTTCTTTTTATATTCCAAGGGTTTTATCCAGATCAATGTCAGTGGGTTCTACTGAGAACCTTTTTACATTCCTAGGGTTTTAATTGGAACCCACTCAGGAGGTTCTTCTGAGAACCTTTTCATATTCAAAGGATTTTATCTAGAACACACCCTTGGGGTTCTACCAAGAAGCTTTTCATACTCCAAGGGTTTTATCTAGATCACACTCTGGGGGTTCTATCGAGAACTTTTTTTTATATCCCAAGGATATCATCTGGAACCCACTCAGGAAGTTCTACTGAGAACCTTTTATTAGTCCAAGGGTTTTATCTAGAAAATACCCAGGAGGTTTTACCAAGAACCTGTTTACATTCCAAGAGTTTTATCAAGAACAGACTCAGGGGGTTCAACAGAGAACCTTTTCATATTCCAATGATTTTTATCCAGAACTCATTCAGGGTGTTTTACCGAGAACCCTTTAACACTCCATGGGTTTTATGTAGAACCAACCCAGGGGTGTTTACTGAGAACCCTTTTATATTATGGTTCAAAAAAACCCTTGATGAACCCTCTCTTCAAAAAAGGGTTCCTCAGAGGCAAATGGTTCTGGGCGAAACCCTTTTGTAACACTTATTTCTAAGAGTGTATAATGGATTCTTCTTGCCAGAATGCAAGAGATTTGGGCACAATCCAAGATTTTTAGGAAATAATTGCCTCAGTGTTGAAAACCAAAGCTAAAAGAAGAATAATTGGCATCCTACACTTCTACATCACCAAACTAAAGTAGTCTCATGTGATTCCTTTTGTTTTCACACTATAATTTGGGAGCTTTTTTTTTCAGTAGGTGTTCTTGACATCCTTTCAATTCCTCTTCACCTCCTCTGCTCACTTTATGTCCTGTATTCATGCCCTTAAATGTATTCTGTTCTTTTTCAGGACCCTATTTTTCTGTCTCTATTTATAGTTTATTGTTTGGAACATGCTGCACAGCTCATCCTGACACGTTAAACCGCGGTGTTGCCTAAAACTAATAGCTCAGGCTACAGGACAGAAGCTGAAACAGACAGTACGCACTGTGAGCGCCAAGCAGGATCTCAAATCTATTTTTGGCTGTAATCTGTGCTCAAGGACGGCACAGCCTCCAGTGAGAGGCCCGTCTGTGTCACACTCAAGCTACTGGACATCAGCAGTTGTCTGTAGCTCCGAAACCAAGAGATGGCAGGAGCCCCAGGCCTCACTGAGACTGTCAAACAAGCAAACTGCATCACACTCTGCCAGCAGTCCTACTCTGTCTCTAGAAGAGGCTGCAGGATTGCAAATGAGGTAAAGTGGTCAGGTCAAGGATCTGTGCAAAAGGAGTACAGGACGTCAAACAGGGCTAAAGGGTTGAGAAGGTTACTTTAAAATGTATTCTGATACAGTTCTAGATAATGAGAATTTCTTTTTTTTCTTTTTTTACAATGACAATTTCATCTAGCAGATGCTTTTATCCAAAGCAACGTACATGTGATACAAGACAAGCAAGGATCTCAAGGAGTTATTAATTTCCTGTTAAAAATGCAGTCAGTAACCTAATCCAAGTATCACACTGTTAAAGTAATGTAACTAGATTACTTTCAATTATTTTTATGTTCTTCGTAGGTTTATTAATAATTTGTCCAGACAGTCTACTCTTGTTTTCATGTTTTTTTCAGTAGTAGTGGCACTGACAGGTTAGCTGGCTGACTGGATTTCAGTGTAGCTAATGTCAGCAGTCGGTCTATCTTAGTAACATTAGCGGTCGGTTGGTGTAACTTAAGTTAGTGGTTGGTCTGTCTTGCTACCTTTACCAGTTCTTCAGTGTAGCTAACATTAACAGTTGGTCTTTTTAGCTAACTACTGCGGTTGATCTGTTTTTCTAACATCAGTGGTTGGTCTGTGTCACTAAAATTAGCAACAATGTTAGTGATTGGTCAGTGGAGCTACTGTTAGCAGCTGATTAGTGTAGCTAACATTAGCGGATAGTGTGTGTAGCTAACATTTGCAGTTGGTCAGTGTAGCTAATGTGCGGTTATAATGTTGGAAATTCCACCCACTGAAGCATTTTTTTTTCACTGGAGATCATGATAATGAATTGGCAGCTTTAAGATTTGGTGGTGTTACTGGAAACCACAGCAGTGTTATGAGAGTCTTTATGTAATGTGTTTGCACTGAGCACGGCAGAATATATATCAGTATAATAGAAGACAGTCACATTTTTTTGTATCCTAATTGTGTAATCCTGTTACATGTAACCCGTTTACTCCCCACGCCTGCTAGCCTCACATTTTTTGATGCAGGAACAAGTTGCCGCCCAATTCTTAAAATCTGTAAAATTTTAACATCATACAGTTTGCAAAAAGACCGATTGTTGTATAATGCATCTGAATCTTACCCATCAACGATGAAGCCCTTGCTGCTGTCCAGAACTTCAATGTCCTTGTCTCCGAAACACCAGTTGATGCTGAGATCGTCGTGTCGCGAGGAGGCCACAACAGGCCCCACGTAGTTGCCACTGAGAAAGATGATGTTGTGCTTTTTATAGGATGGCGGCAGGAAGCCCTCCAGTTCGTCACCCAGCCGCTTGTTGGTGATATCAGACACTTCCTCATTTAAGTTCTTCTGCCCCCCTGGATAAACAGCAGAATTTAAATCATGTAACATTAAATAGAAAAAAAGAAATCCTTTGATGTGACTGTTCACATTACAGCTATTACATCATATCAGCTCAACAGCTTCACTTTGCTAATTCCAAAAATTTCTCACTTATTTTGTATGGTACCACCTGAGTGTAAAATACAAGGTTTTACTGCATTAATAAAACACTACTTTAGGATAATTTTATTATGACTTCCACCTGAAATTAAGGGAATAATATATTTAAGATATGTGCTTCTTCTTGCCAAGAGTTGATTTCAGTACATTAAATATTCTATAAACAGCAGCCAATTTCAAGACTGTAAGCCCGAGCCCGGTTCTGTCCAAAACTAACAAAACCTGCCTACCAGCACCTCCACAGCTCACTCACAGTGTTAAATCAGGCTTGACATTAAAGTCCACCTCCAGCCATGTATAAAACAATACAAAATACCTTGTTGAAATGGCTTACATAAAATTCTCCATCTTGCCTTCATTTACTATTCAAGAATTCATGAATGTACAAATAGTTTCCGCCCTCTCAAAGCTTTTTCAGCCACTTACGCTTTGAGCAAATATGAGTAGTTTTTTTACTTGCCAGACAGTCAAAATTACTTGTCTGAAATGGAAAATGTAGGCTTATTAAAAATGAAAATCAACAGGGATTTGGACAGTTATATTATATTACATTTATATACTTTTACCTTCATAAAGTTTAGATTGTAGAACTTTTACTTGTAGTGAAGTATTTTGAAGTGGGTATTCTCATTAGTTTAGTGTCAAAACTAAACTAATGAGAATAAAAATCACCTCCTGTTTCATTTTATTTTATTTTTTTTATCCTGGCTAACATACTACTCACTGTGATTTTGCCCTAGAAAATGTAAACACGCTTATTTCATCTGATATCATGGAGAATGAAACCAGGTTGCACCCATTAAGAACAATCAATATGGATCAGATGACTGATCGCGTTTTCCTCCGAGATTTTTTTTCCCCACAGCAGCAAAAAAAACAAAAAAACCCAAAATGATAATGACTCACAGCTCCTAACTAGCTAGCATTGAGCTCAGTGAAGTGGACAGATCCACAGTCATGTATAGCAACTTCATGTCATTTCATAAAAGTCTGAAGCAGAGGTGGCAATAAATGTGACGTTACACAACAGAAACATGGCTATTTTAGGTGGCTGGAGGAACACTGTAAGCCAAAAACAAGATGGGCGCTCGTTATTCCACTGTGCAGTGTGTTTGGAATCAGAGCTGCCACACAGTCACAAACACAGGAAAATGGGTAGAGACATCACATGTGTTTTTCACTTGCCCAATTGGTCAACTGCCCAAACAGGCAAGCACTGGTGTGGTCGATGGCTGCGGCTTCATATCTACACAGTTTGTACAGCTTTTTCAAGCATTTTTGAAGCACTTTCAGGATCTAAATAAAACATTTACAGGCTCTCGAAGTCATTATCATCACATCTAATTTGTTACTATAAATGCAATTGCAAATTCCATTATACCCACAGCATTCACTGCATATTTTTACTTTGTTCATTATACCAGCTGTTCATATTAACTTTTATTGCATATTTTGATCATGATTATTTAATGCTTATTTCCAGATGAAGAGATTGACAGAGGACTTATCTAGCTATGAATGACAAATACGACAACAAGATCATTTCATTTCGAATATTAAAAGATTTTACGTCTGTATTAGGCTTGGGTGGTACTGTGGTGTATCAGGGTATTAAGAAATCTTGACGGTATGACTTTCAATACATCATCCAAACATCCAACACTTTGTACAAGCACACAATCTTCTCATATAAATCTCAACAAATCAAATAAGCATATCTCCTAAAATGTCAAATAATTGTTCTTTTGAGGCTCTTTACCTAGCACCATGCTGGTGATGTACAGCGGCTGGATGAAGTGGCTCAGTAATGCACCCTGAACTCCAGTGACGGTCCAGCGACACAACTTATCACTACCAGACATGCAGCAGACTTTGGCCCCCCAGACACTCAGGTCAAGGTAAGCCACAGGGACCAGCTGGCCCTTGGCGTGATACTGCAGCTTTATCACGGTCCAACTGTTCGCAGGGCCCCTAAATATGACATAACAATGTATTTCACTCATTAAGATACCATTCAAACCCAGAGCCCAAACATTTGATTTACTTATAACAAGTGCTTCTAGAGAAACATAAACATGTAGATAGTTACACTCATGTACTTAAAAGGTTTAATTACAAAATGTAAGGTACCACAGTGCATTACACTGAAGTTAAATAAGTAACATAAGAATTAATACAAGAGATCATTTAACTGCCAGTCCAGTTCCAATGACAGGTTGATAATAAAGAATAATAATATGCAACTTTTTTAGAATTAAATAAAATCCTTTTATCACAAGGCATTTTAAAAACACAGCAAAATAAGGGCTTAAAACAAAGCCTACACTCTTAGAAATAAGGACGCTAACTGGAACCATAAAGGGTTCTTTAGCTCGTCCCCATGAGTGAATCTTTTTTGGTTCCTGGTTTATAAAAGTTCCATGTGACGTCCAGAGAGTTCTACCAAACTAGAGTCCAACATAAATTGTTGTAACTAGATCCATCTGTAAAAGGTTTCACCTTCTTCAGATGGTTCTAGATATATAATTTTATAATTTTACAGAGAACTCTTCTATGGTGTAATGGTTCGACCAAGAACCCTCTCTGGAGGTTCTATTCAAAACCTTTCCATGTTCTAAGAGTCCAAACAAGACCCCAGGGAGTTTTACAGAGAACATTTTTATATTTCAAGGGTTTTACCAAGAACCCACCAAAGCGGTTCTGCCAAGAAACTTTTGGCAAAGGTTTTACCTTGAACCTATCCAGGAAGTTCGACCTAGAACCTTTTTATATTCCCAGGGTTTTATCTAGAACCCACCCAGGAGGTTTTACCAAGCACACACTCATGGGGTTATACCCAGAACCGTTTTACATTCAAAGAGTTCTATCTACAACCCACCCAGGGTTCTACTGGGAACCCTTTTCTACAGTTCTTCAGACAAAGATGGTTCTGGGTACAACTTCAGCCCTTGAGGAAGAACCCTTATTTCTAAGAGTGTACAGTACAAACATAAGAAAAGAAAAATGGAGAGCTGTACTTGAAGTAGAAGTTCTTAGCTGCTCCTTCAGGACACTGATTGGTATAGAGATGCAGACTGATGCTGGGTTTGAGCTGAAGCTGGTGGCTGTCTGCACTACTCTCAAAAATACAGTTCTCCTTGGCCTTTGGATCAGCATCAAAGAACAGCAAAAGCTGTTTGTACAGAAACCTGGACACAAGCCAGACAATAACATTCTCACTTTGAGCCTCACCGGCACTTTCAACCCATCCCAAGCACAGACACAAAGAGAGAGAGAGAGAGAGAGAGAGAGAGAGAGGGGGAGAGAGAGAGAGAGAGAGGGAGAGAGAGAGGTGATCCAGGCTGCCAGCTCTAACAAATGAACTAATGAAAAAGATGTAATACGACTTCAGCATGAATATTCACAAGAAACACATTCCCAAGTGTTCAAAAGTTTGGAATCATTTGCCACAAAAACTTGATTCTGTATATTCAGATGGCTGAAAGGACTACTCTATATTTTTAAAAGGTCTTTTATGCTAATAGATTTTAGAAAGTTATTTTGTATGAAAGGTTTGCAAAAAAAAAGTTTGGTAGAAATGTCAAGATAGTAGAATTTTCAACTGTGACACAATACCAGTATTAAAAAAAAGATTCTCGATTCAACTTTCAATACCACAGAAAAAAGAAAAGTCCTAGATGTACAAATTAGCATTTTTTTTGTTTTGTTTTTAAATTAATTTGCACACAGTCCTGGTACAGAAAAAGTCACTGAACACTGTCTGGTCACATGATTTTTTTTCTCCCACCCCTGATATGAACTGACAAATCACAGTTTAAACCCATCAATGGAGCAAACTGCAGAGCGCCCAAAGAAAAACGGAGTGTCAAAATATTTAGAGCCCAGTCGTACTGCTGTGGTTCAATGATGATCTGGGGTCACTTATGCTTTTCTGGACTGGAAAACAAACAACAAATCTAAGGGTATTTGGGGGAAAAATGGTTACAACCTGTAATGCAACACTGAAGGAACATCAGCTGGAAGGAATTTTTATTCTTTTAGTTCTTTTTCTTTTGGTGCCAAAAGTATTTCAAATGTAAATAATACATTTGGTATCTAAATAAACATTTTTTTTTTATCTCTGTTAAATTATCCAGTATCAAAGACGAGAAGACAAACATCAATATAACAGGTGATTCCAAACTTTTGAAAGGTAGTGTGATTTAAAGTTATTACAAAGAGTTTTTAACCAGTTATGAAACAGTCTCCATTTGCAGTTATGTTAGTTTAAAAGAAAAAGGAGATTTTTAATTAGGTTATTTTATTTCTGACGTTTTATTGTGTGGTTATGGTAGAGGAACCAAAATCAACAAAATATTTATTATAAATTCCCTGTAGTAGTTTTAAACTTAGGATGTAGTAAATTAGGAAACAGGCCATTCTTTACTCTCTAACCCAAACTGAATTTTGCATGAGGTGGTTCTTCACCCTTGGCACAGTGACAGTCGGTACCTCAGGAGAGCCCGTCTGGCGATGATGATTGCGTGGCAGTCGTGGACCATCATCCCATTGTAGCACAGCCACTTACTGCAGCTCGAACGACCAGCTCCCAACGCCACCACCTCG
Source organism: Lutjanus erythropterus (assembly GCF_056507025.1). Classification (NCBI taxonomy): domain Eukaryota; kingdom Metazoa; phylum Chordata; class Actinopteri; order Lutjaniformes; family Lutjanidae; genus Lutjanus; species Lutjanus erythropterus. Next base: position 29,095,314 of record NC_139327.1, on the reverse strand, counting down.
TAACGCTCACATGGACAGCCCCCTGTATCCAAGGCTTCTAATGGAGGAAATAAAACTGTTTCTTTACAATTTCTTACTAATGCGGTCGCTTCAGTTAAAACCAACCACTAGAGACAGGATGAGAGAGATATGATTGACTTGGAGAATGATGTGTGAAGGGCATTTAACTGAGAGGTGAGCCACACTAACGAGTGATGACGCGTGTTTAACAACACATTTTAAAAGCCTAGATAGAATATAAAAGACCTAAGAGCAAGCATGTCGTTGACATGCTGTCAGTTTCTATTCAAATCTTGCGACTAAAGGACTCAGGTCACAGTCAATCAGACAGGTTTCCTTGAATTAAAAAAAAAAGAATAGAAAAGCTCTTCAGCATTGAAATGTCAGAATCGTGGTTGGAGCTGGCAAGCAAAAGACCTTTTTTCTTCCTTTTAGTAATAAAATTGGTAATACATTTTAAAAATGTGTTGAGATTATTTTTGATGACACATAGGGATGACTAAATGTGCTTTCAGTAATTTGTTCTGAAGTAGCTTCAGCATTAAATGAAAAGGTTTTATTTCCACACTGCATGTCAATGTCACTTGCATATTCTTTATTTGTGAATAAATTCCTTGTAATTTCAGACTAGAATACAAAATGACATTCTTTCTTTTCATAACTTGCCTTTGCATAATGACCTGCCACTGGCACAGGACCAGTTTATGAAGTCCCAGACAGGGACAGCAACTAACCATTATTTTCATCATCAATTATATAATATTTTCACAATGACTCAATAAAGTATTCTATGAAATGTTAAAATTGTATAGACACAGGAATACTGATAAGTAAAGAAAAACTGGTCATTAAAAAACAGTTTTATAAACATACCTAAAGCGCTCACCTCTTATCAAGACAAATGCTGCCATGTGGCTCTTACAGCCTTGGAAAGCAGGACACATCTTCAGGAGGCGGTCAAACTTCTCGCTGCTTATCACTGCCATGTGATTCTTGTGCCAGTCAGTTCGCCAAACTAGAGGAAAGATGAAAACAAAAACAAAAGACAGCTATAAAATCACGGATATAGTGTATTTTAGATATCACCATGTCAGTGCGGTTCAAAAAACCCTTTCAGAATACTAGCGACAGGACACAGTGACATTTTTATATGCTACTGCTGCACTCAGTGTACAAGTTATTTGATTGCCAAAAGATTTGACACTTGAGTGCGAGGATTCTTTTTAGCCCCTAATCCCATTACATTTCTTATCTGTTTCTTGTGTTTTGGTATATTTTTGTGCTGTTTTTTGTTGTCTGTTTGTTGTCTATTGCCTGTAGCTTTTTATCATATTTATTGCTGCCCATCTTGACCAGGACTCCCTGGCAGAACAGATATTGTATCTCAATAGGACCTTTCTGATTAAATAAAGGATGAATTAAATAAATATCAGAAAGCGTTTTCCAAAATTACTTGGGAATATTGCTGAGGTTTTAAGCTGTAAAATGACAGTTAAGAAGAACAGATAAAAAATGGCTGTTGCATTATAGTGCTGCAATATACTGCAAACTTCAATGCAATAACAGTGACATAAAATAACCCCAAAATTTGAATTTTTAAATGTAATTTACCACTGTCTATCTGTTGTCTTGCCATCTGTTTCAACTTGTCTTTTTTCCTTGGATTTAGCAGTGTAGCTATCCTGGCAATGTGCATAATGAATGAAGCAATACATGTTTTTGACTGTAGAGCCATGTACACACACAGGAAACACACACAGAGAAGTTGAGAGAGAAGTCAAGAATTTCCAAACAAAAATCTAAAGATGGTGGAGCATTGTCAGTGGCTTTATCTCCTAGGTCATATCCTATCTCAGAATTAGAAAACCTCCAGATTCTTCTGTTTTGTTTTGTTTTTTTAGAATTAATACAATTTGATATTACATTTCATCTAAAAGCTGCAGCTGTAAAACCAAGAAAAATACTCACTCATTTCAACACTAACAAATAAAACCTAAAAGCGGGTGAGTATCTTACTGAATAAGCATTCTGCCTTTCAACATGTCAATGTGTTTAAAAAGTGTTACTTAAGTTCTTAGTTTATTAAAAATTTAAACATTTGCTTTTGCAGTGCAGACCAAACATTGCAAAATTTAACCCCAAATAGGGTCGGATTATCATTTACAAAATAATTCTCACTGATGTAACAACGGTCTGAGAGGTGCACACAGGCCCCTTTTCAGCTGTCCTGATCTCAGATGCTATTCTATACAACCCCAGAAATTAATACATGTAAAAATTAAACATTTGCATTGAAACCTGTTTGATTTTAAGTCATGTGTTTCTGTCTTGAGATTATTTATAAGATATAAACATGCTGTAAAGTCATATTATGTATTTTAAAAGACCATAATTCTTAGTATAATATTAATTGTAAATGATAAAAATATGTTTGTAAGTTCAATCCCTTAATATTATACAACTGTTGACTTGAAGAAAACACAATAACCAATTGTTTTGTGCAATTATCAGGAGTTAAGTGAAGAAAAGTAAAATCTATATGTTTCCTCTTGAGTGTTTGCAGATTTTAGATTCTAAAAACAAACGATTGGTGAATGCCAAAATGTTTGTGAAAATGCCACAAGTGGGCTTTAAGAAGAAATTTCTCCTTAGGAATGGTTGGTGAATCAGGCCCAGTGTTTTTTGTGCTGTTCACACTGTCACGACAAGAAAGCAGTCACATAAGAGCAAAAAAAAAAAATCATATCTGGTCCACTTTTGCCTGCAGTATGAGTTCAGCCTTAGATAATGAATGCAGACAGCACACTGTGTGACTACGACTGCACCTTCAATCTTTGTGTTCTCATCTGGATTCTTGAAGTCCTTGATCTGGTCCAGGAGGAGCTTTTCATCCAAGCGTATGCTTTCAGCAGGGGACATGTCAGGGAGAGAGAGGACGGCTGGGTCATCATCTGAGTCTTCATCCTGAGAAAAACAAAAAAAATCTGGTAAAAATAGGGAAAAAATAGGGTTTGCTCCTCTTATAAACCTGAACAGATCTTTCCAGCGTTAATTTAGGAAAGCACATGTCAACATATTGTTGCAGAAGTAATGACACAAGATGGATCATGTAAAGTGTGAGATTAACAGTGAGAATGCAGATGGTTCGAATGCCTCCAGTTAGCTAGATAATGGCATTAAACACTGGTACACTTGCCAGTCAAGTAATCTGCTGTTAATTATCACAGATGTTGAGATTTCACTTTGATGTCAGGTTTTCAAATACGGTTTAATACCGTCATTTATCCCCACATCATTTCAGGTTGTCTGTGAAGGACAAATTCCACATGAAAGCTGAGAATTGCACATAAGGTTTTCTCCCAGGAAATTGGCTATTGGAGGTGATAAGGTAAGACTGACAGATGCTGATAGCATCTCTTTTGTGATCAAATAAGTAGGGAAAGCCTAAACAATAACCTCACACATCGAACATAAGGTCTTTGCTATGCAGCACCAGTAAGGAGTGGGAAACCCTGACTTTACCGCTTTCCATTTATGGTTTTTCACATTTTCTGAGATACATTTCTTGAAACGTGCTCTTTTTTCTCAAAACTGTAAAAACAAAACTGAATATTCAAACTACATTTACAAAACCTGACTCTTCAGGGCATGTTGCTACAGAAAAACCTTATTATTTTGTATAACAAATGCATTTTGCATTTTATAAGTAAGTTTAAGTATATTCACAGCTTAGCACAGAACATACAGAACACTGTAAGTACTGCAAGAAAGTAATACAGTAATACAGATGACATATTCATTCTGCCTCAGCATTCTGTGCAAGGTCAGACCAGAGGACTGACCCTTTGAGGTCACTGTAGTTGGTCAATGTGAAGTAATAGACAAAGTTAGTAATGTGAAATCAGAAGTTATTAGTTTGTTTCTACAGACCATAGGAAATACATGCCTGAAAGTAAGAGCACACGTTTTATGTCAAGCATGTTAAGTAAAATGAATCCATTTGTTAAAGATACCGCAATCATAATGCAAATTTCCCTGAGTGCGCTAACTGGAATTCCCATTATGTGTTAGCATTGAGCTAACAGACTAAGCACCACTTATTTGTATAGGGAAGAAAAACGCTTCAGCAATCAAAAATTTGATTCAGGAGTCCTAAAAAAAGATTCACGATACTTAAGAGAATCAACTTTACTCCCCACCCCAAGAGTAAATGACACAATTGTATTGCAAAGTGGTCAACAATAGCATTTACTTCAATGAATGAGGTTTAGTGTATTAGTGCTTGTGAAAAACTGTATTTACCTCATGTCCCATTTCTAGGATGCCACCAGAATCCAGTTCATCTCCGAGTTTAGGGATGGAGGACTTCTGCAGTCTGGGTGTGTCACCTCCTTCAGAAAGTAAAGCTTCTTTCACTTGGCCATGGTCTCTGGAAATAGACAGATTTTTCCTACCACAGTTAACATAAACAGTGACCAAATTTAACAATAATTGTAACTGTCAATAGAGCAGCTGATTCCTTAAAATGCCTATATGGATTTAAATGAACACTTGCACATCCCAAATAAACACCACAGTAGCTAAACTGTTCAATAACATCTCAAATTAAACTCACTTTCCTCAGAACCATTTTCAATCAATAGTAGTTGAAATTCTGGACATATTTTGGTTATGTTTTCCTCTTAGTGCAAACCCCCCTGAATGACAAGAGGCAAGCAGGAAAGGAGGGTTAAACTGGAGGGTCACATTCAAAGCATCATTACAAGGCTCACCAGTGCCTAATAAACCATTTCTCTACCTGCATGTTTAAGTAGAAGCGTGAAGGAATAGCCTGTGGACTCACAAATGAGACCACACCACTTCATTTACATTTCGGGTAATCAGCTGAAACCTTCTCAAAGGTTTTTGGGAATATTTTGGTCTTTAATCACCTGTAGAGTTTTGACTGCCAATTTTACAGTGGACAGAGAAGAAAATAAAAATGCAAAAGGAGGATGAGTAAGGCAACAAAGGTTCAGCGGGGATCAAAACCAAGTACATGACATGAGTCACAACCAAATGAGCCAGTGGGCTGTCCGCTCTCCTGTAACTATGGGTGCACTCATTAATGAGCTTCAGTAACTGACAGTGTGTCTGTGTGTGTGCCCAATTTAAACTGGACACACTAACCAGCAGGATCCTCACTTGCCCGATCTGAAACCTCAATAACAAGTAGCCACAACAAAACAAAAGCCAAAATGCTGTTGATAAAATCAGTTACAGCTTCATTTCATAGAAGAGGCTCTGTACTTGGGCTAGAGTAAAGTGAAACAGAGTAACAGTTAAAGGGCAACTATTAGACGGCCCTATTTTCCCATGTTTTTTTGTGTCTAGAATTTCCTCTAAACATGCACTGCAACTCTGCAACTATCCACACACTGCACTTTTTGGCCCAAACTTAAAGATGTGGTAGGCAACATTTTAATAAGCAATAATTCCAATATAACCTTTGTAAATCAAGTGGTCTGAGACAGAACTAGACTTCCACACCTCCTCTTGGCTCTGTTTTCATGTTATTATTAGCACTGTATCTTATGTCATTGGAAAGCCTGTTAATTTTCCTTTACAATGATGTCCCATTTGTAAGGAGCACAGCATATTATGTGGGTGGGACCCAATGTCAAATAGTGTATTCTCCTGTTGGTACGGACTCACTGCACAGCAGACATTTTGACATGTCATGCCAGAAAACTTGCAGGTGTTTTAATGATTGTTGCATTCCACTTAGGGGAGGTCCTTCTATTGTGGATGCTGGTTCACTGTCACTGTTAGTGGGACACTTAATGGACCTGAACGTAATTACTGTTATCAAATCCACCTGTGTTTTCACTGCTCTGACAAGTCAAAATGTCTGCTGTGCAACCAGTCCACTGACTCTATTGTTTTGAGTTGTTTGGGGGATTTGGATGACTGGCACCTGATTGGCAGCACCTGCTGCATCCTGTGTGCTTAAATGGGGCTTGCTGGTTGCTGCTCTCTACCGAAGTGGTCATTGTGTGTCTGCTCCAAGCATTGGCATCCCACGTTTATCCAACCTGGATAAGGCCTGTGGTATAGGGCAGGTTGAAGGTGGTGTTCCCCAGAAGCAAGTTGCAGCATTATTTGGACTTAGCCAAAGACAGGGTGGTGACCAGCAGCATGAGGAGGAGATGCCAGGTTGCTGTGGCTGTGTACAGTTCTTCCACCACCTACCGAAGCCCCTGACTTTGTTGTTGACTTTGTCTGTTTGATGAATAAAGCGCAAAATCACCAGTATGTCTTGTTTGTTCCCTGTCACTGATAGGGTTCAATCATCCAGTCCACCAAAAAGCTCAGAAAAAAAAAACAGAGTCAATGCCAACAGGAGAATACATCGTTTGACATTGGCAGGGAAAGTTGGCACATTTCACTTGGGACCCACCCACATAATCAGCAGTGCTGCTCATCCAACAAATGCATGATCCTGCAGCTGCAATAAAACACTGCCACTGTTTTCATTACCTCAGGCCAGTAGCACTGCTACAATCGGGCACTTCATCTGTCATTTGGGTCAGAGGATGGCAAAGGTGCAAGCTTGGTTCAAAGTCTGGCAGTGACTGAAAACTAGCAGCACTTCTTCTTGGACTGCATTTAAATGCTTCCTGATCCGCCATGGTTTTCAAGCAACCTGTGGAAAAATAAAATTAAATTAGTCAGAGGGCTGCAGCTTTTATCTGTGCCTGTACAATCATCAAAGCAGGGTCCAAAGTTAACTTTTTTTGTCTACCTCTCAACTGGCTGGTTCAACTGTTACCAGCCACTCAGTGGATTGCCATTTTTTAGCTGGTCAGAGAAGAAAAACTACCAGCCACTAACTTATCTTACCAGCATTTGGCTCGTGCTAATTTTGGTCTCTATAACGAAACACCTAATTTTACAACAGCCCCAGAATGTTCTATTTTTGTTGTTCTCAGAGGCACTTTTCTTGTAATTTTTACTTCACGTGTCCTTCAACTGATATTATTTTTTGATGCAGTGTTACTGGCGTGGACACTACAATAATTAGAACAAAAAAGAAAGCAGGAAAGCAGGGAAAACATTTAAATACCCAAGAAGGAAAATGAGTTTTTCTTATAAACACATTTTACATGTCAGAAGATGATGTTGTTGAAAACATGTCAAAACACTGAGAACTTTGTGATAATGAATTCTGCAGTTAGACCAGTTAACTGCGGTTAACGATTTCTGTGTTCAGGATTTTTTTTTGGACAGATCTGAAACATGGCTCAGTGTCATGCTGGAGCTATAGTCCCCAAGACTATAAAGGCCCCACAAAACCGACACACGAACACCACCACTTCAGTCAGTCAGTTACTAATACACCTTCAGCAGCTCTCAGTCTCAACCCAGCAGTTCACTTCAGCTCAAACAATCTCACACAGAAGAAAAAAAATAGTATTCTGTCACTGTCCTCAGACTCTGGTGGCTCAAACATGTCTGAATGTGTCCAATAAAGCTGCTAGACAGAGAGTTCATGTTTCTGGTCGTTTTCAGGTCACAGCGGTGTTGGACACTGAGACAGCAGAGTGGAAACGCCCCCAGGATTTCAGAGCAGAGAAAACTGCTCATTTTTCCATGATTTTGAGACTTAATTTTATATATTTATCGATTTTTTTAATCAATTAAATTTGGCTGGGTGGTTAATAACATATTTCTGTGGTGTGACAGACTCAGAACAAACATTTATTGTAGCTTTACAAGATCCTTAAATTAAATATATAAGTGAATAAATAAATATTTAAAACTGAGCAACTCTATATTCCACACTTAACACTTCTTTCAAAGTCTGATTTGATTCAACATTAAACAACTGAGACAATCAATAAGGAATAATTCTGCAGCTATTTTGATTACAATTTATTATGATTTTTCCCCCTGCCTATATTTTTTGGTTCCAGCTTCTCCACTGCCAGGATGTAATGCTTTTGTCTTTTTACAAGTTATTCAAAATGTACTTTATATTAGAGTTGGACAAAAATAACATTTTCAAAGACGTCACATATTAAAGTAGCAGTTTTTAATTTTTCTCAGTACTTTCTCACTGCTAGAGCAAATGATTCTCTTAAAAAACCTTAAGATTAATAAATAAAAAATTACCTGTAACCTTTGGTGGAAAGCAAATAAGTACATGGATTAGATACTGTGCAGCTTTAGGACACAAATGCACCAGCAATTAGCCTACATCTGTCGATTTATGTTAGCTAGCTTATTAGCTTAAGTTGACACGTACCAGAACAGGTGAACGACAGCAAATGCGAGATCGTGTCTTGAAGGGAACCTTAGAACCGCGTAAGACCACGGGAGAGTGATTATCTTACCGCAAACCATGGTCTTCCCTTAATATTAAGCAAATGTTTTCTGACCCTAAAGCTGCCCAAATCTTAACCACAGCGTTGTTAGAAAACATTAGCTCGAATTTGTACAAGGTACACAGTGAAGAAACATCGCATACCAATCTCGCGAGAGTTTAGCATATTAACGGTTCCCTTCAAGACACGACCACACACCGTTAGCCCGCGGCGAAGCTAACGTCAATTAGCGTTACCAAGTGAGGCTGTTAGCCGACTTACCTTAAACGCTTTATCCACGCCAAAACACTGTGAAAAGCAGCACCCTTTACAACGACTTGCTAATGTGACAAACTTTAGCTAACGTTAACGAGTTTTTGCTCGGACAGGAAAGCCAGTGCTTACACTAACAGCAAATGTTTGGCGACGACTTTTTCTGAAGTGAAACGATTAGAACTGCGAAATAAACCGTACACACGTTTTAGTAAAAGCCGGCCTTCAGTCGGTAACCGTTCCTCAGTATAAACAGCAAGTCAAAGTTGCCAGGTTTGCGTGACAAAACCAACCACAAAACTAGCACCTGGCAGGCGGAAATAATGGCGTATGTGTACAAGCTTATCCGGAGCCAGTTTGGCAGGATTTAGGGATAAATAAATGATTTATTTTCAAATATGGATGTGTATTTTATAGATATTATAGATGCAATTTGCATGCAAAATAGTTCCGGCCAACCAGCGGACAAAAGACATTCATCCCACGGCAACACTTCAAAAGGAGCCCGGTTACCGGGGGAATACACGGACCTGGCAACCCTGCTATAAGCGACTAGAGGCAACCGTGGTGTCGGTCTGTGAATCTACAGCCAGGAAGAGGACGTGTTGAGGAGCCGAAACTGGTAACTCTGGGGGCAAAGGATGTTTTTGATATAAATATATAAATATGTATATATATATAATTACAATTATTAGGATGTAGGTGTCTACAGGCAGTGCAAATGACAATGCATTGTGTGCATAAGATGCATTGAATTTTTTTTAAAAGACTATCTTGTGCAGTTAATCGAGTGCAAAGATGTTCACGAAAGAGCTGGGTCTTCAGTCTTTTCTTGATGAATGAATGGATGAATTGAATGGAAATGGAATGGAAAATATTTCCATTGACTACATGTACACTGAATATTCATACAGTTTATACACTAAAAAATGAAAAAGGTTGAGAAAGCTAATAATTTAAGGCAACTGTTTTTTACTAAATTTCTGAGTTTTAAGTTTAATGCAAGAAACAATATACTGTTTTCTGTTGTTTTTGAACCAACTAGTGAGCAAGTGTGTTAACTAATAACTATTTTACTTTTTAGCTAACTAACAAACAATAACTGTTTTTTATTTCTAACTAGCTAGCTAGCAAACAACGTAACATTTTGTTGTTGTCATTGTTGTTTTTAGCCAGCTAGCAAACAATAACTTTTTAACTTCTAACTAGCTAAGGCATACAGAGCATAGCAGTTTCCCCCATTGTTTTATACATATAGGTTCCGACAGCACACACGATTTTTTATTTATTTATTTATATTTATTTATATTAATTTGAGTAAGCAACAATCTCCATATTGGTAAAGTGTTAAATTTTGGCTTACACCACTGAACTTGGATTTACTAAACTGAGATTACTTTTCAATTGTACAACAGATAATTGCTCAGTTTTAAACCTTTTGTTAAACTCTGATCAGAGGTAATCTTAGATTAAATTAATCTTGTCGGTGCAGTCCAGTCATCATGTTGTGTAACTATTTTACATGCTGGTGACCAGAAGTATTTTAATGGTGTCACTTAATTTGTTCCACATACATGATAGTTGCCAATGATTGGATAGGCATATAAAATGAGACAAATATTTGAATGCAACTGTGGCATCAATTGAAAATACCACGAGATGAAATGAGAAATGACCAGGCAGATGTCCACCCATGTCTCTTACACAGCTGAGTAAATATCATAGTTTCAAACCTTTACACTGCCATATCTGTGTGGATGTCAGCATTTCAGTGGAATTTAGATTGAATAGGAAATGAGAGGAAATGAAAAGAGATCTGTCATGTTTTATGTATAGATGCAGTAAATAAGCAAATAGGTACAGAATGGTTTGGTGATTTCTATGAATTTTAAATCTGTAGCGCTGCACACACACAAGCATTCATACCAATATAAACACCAAAGGCATGCACAGAAAAGCTCCCACGATGAAATGAGTTTGCAGTTGTTAAATTAAACCTCTCTCTTTCACACACACAAACACACACTTCTCTGAGCCGTCTATTATTTGCAGTAGAGAAATGTTCCCCTGATCATTGTGAAACTCAAGTCTGAACTCTATTTCCCTTTTACCTCAAGAGAAAGCCTTCATATCTGTCTCTCCTGAGCCAAATGAGGCTTTCTTATGAGCAAGTGTGTGTGTGTCTGTGTGTGCATATGTCCCGGTGTGTGTGTGTTTAACATGAGACTGTGAAATGTTAAGTCACTCCCATCTCAGGAGAGCCTGCTGAGGCGCAATGGAAACTATCCCACGTGTCATCTTCATTTTAAATACCACCTATTCCCTCCCCGACTCCCCTCTCTTTGTCTCTTTATATTCCCTGTTCTCTCCATACACTCTGACAAATAAGGGCTTCAAAAAGGTTCTTCCTGAAGGGCCGAGGTTCCACCCACAACCATTTGATTCTGAAGAACCTTTTTCTTTAAAGAAAGGGGTCATCAAGTGTTCTTTGTAAGACTAAGAGTTCCATGAAGGGTTATTTTGTATGATAATGCAAAGGGTTCTTGATAGAACCCTCTGACTGGGTTCTAGATAAAACTCTTAGAACATTAAAGGATTCTCAGTAGAGCCCCTTAATTGGGATTTAGATAAAACCCTTGGAATATAAAGGGGTTCTCGGTAGAACCACCAGAGTGGGTTCTAGATAAAACCCTTAAAATCTGAAAGAGTCCTTGGTAGAACCCCTTAAGAGAGTTTTAGATAAAACTCTTTTAACATAAACAGGTTCTCGGTAGAACTGCCTGTGTGGGTTCTAGATAAAACCCTTGAAATCTATAAGAATTCTCAATAAAACCCCTCAATCGGTTCTTAAATAAAACCCATGGAACACAAAAGCTCTGTAGAACCTGTTGGGTGAGTTCTGGATAAAACCCTTCAAATATAAAAAGCTTCTTGGTAGAACCCCCTGGCTGGGATCTAGATAAAACTCTTGGAACGTGGGTAAGATGAAGCCTTTGGAATATAAAAAGCTTCTTGATAGAACTCCCTGGGAGGGTTCTTGTCAGCACCCACAGAGGGTGGAAAGGTTCTCGATAGAAGCCCCAAGGTTCTACCAGGAAGCAATGGTTTTCCTATGGGGACATGCTCAAGAACCCCTAATGGTTCTAGTCAACACCTTTATTCATATGAGTGTCTATCTGTCTTTCTTCCTCTCTTCTTCTTTTTTTTCTTTCACACCCACTCACTGGCTCGCAGGCTGAGAGATTTCCCTGTTTATTTTTTAATGGGAGAAAAATGAAACAGTGGTGGCACACAGAACACCGTGGAGCTCGATTCAATATTTTTTTTTTCTCCTGCTCAGGGACACTGTTTCCCAATTACACTGTCACAGCTTTTGTGTTGGAATATGGACAGGCAAAACTGTGAAATATTGAGCCCGCTGACAATTTTTCTAAACATATGTTATTGTGTGTGAAAGTGTGATAGTGTTTGGTGTGCTTGCCTGTGTGTGTCTGTGTGTGAAAAATATTTTAAAACAAACACCACTCGGCACAGTTGATGAGGATTCTTATTGACGCTCGACTGTCAGGGATAACACTGTGGCGTATTAATTTATGTTAATTAACACTGGAAATGAAAACCTGAATTTCAACCAACTAGATTTTCCCACTGCACTTAAAAATGATTTTTCCATCTGATGTCCACAGTGTGTAGCTACTGCAGCATGTTCTACATTGTGTGTGTGTGTGTGTGTGTGTGTGTGTGTGTGTGTGTGTGTGTGTGTGTGTGTGTGTGTGTGTTCAGGTGAAGATGTGGTCATACCTACAAGGCTTGCGTGATATTACCCAATAAAATACTGGATGCAACAGCTAATACCACTGTGTTAAAGGGACGGGACTGGATTTTTTTGTGAAGTGTTTGAACGATGTAGGTTTATTTCATGGACAGTTGATATATCTGCATTGAATATTGGTCCGTTTGTACTTATCAAGCTTGTGTTATTCTTTTCTAATCGGCCCTTCCTAAGTCCCACCTCTTTTTGCTGTGCGCTTTGAGCAAACCTGATATGTCAGTCAACTCCTGTTTCCTGTATTTATATTTGCTAGGCTTGACTTATTTGTGCTAGGCTCATCTATGTTAAGAAAACCAAACTAGGGAAACTGTATAAGCAACATATTCACATATTAATTTGGTAACTTGCTAGTTAATATTAGCAAAACAAGCTAGCCTTTTGCTAACATTACCCAACTTATTATGTGACCCTATAGACCCTTTTACGGCCAATGTCATCAAAAAGCTGCACGCGCATTTCGGCAACAGTAGCGATCTCCCTCAGTCATCCAGACGAGTCATCAAGCTGCAAATGTTGAATTAGATGTTTCACCAGCACTAAAATCAGCAAAATGTTGTTATTGACAAGCTGTTGTGGTCCGTCTGCACACGCAGCTTGCTCATCATCTGCACTGACTGTAAAAGGGTCTATAAGTTACTTTGCAGTTGCCCGAGATACCAAGTTTGCTCAACTGTAGAGCAAAGGAGGATGGATTTTATCAGTTCTTTGACATTTAGACAGTGTTTGGTTGTTATATGGATGTTGTTGAAGTTTGCCTTTAATAGTAAAATAGTAATAATAATAGTAAAACTCCCATTTAGGATGAGTATTTTCATATTTTTCATTATTTACATAATTTACAGTATAATAATTTATGGATGTGTTTTCTCAAGGTGCTCCATTCACCAATTGACTTTTGTGACCCTTAGATTTGATTGCTTGCCAAGCGCCTTCATATATATCATATATGTGGAACTTGTTATGATAAATATACCAGCAAGAAGCGAGACATTGCGCAGTATTTTTATTCAGTTTCATTCAGATTTATATGTTTAATCATTTATGATACAAAGAGTAACTGCACAGAGCGGTCCTGAATTTCTGAAAATCAAGCTTGAATGGATGGTGGAAATTTTAAAAGCATGTTAAAAAGCTTTTTAGAGATCTTTAATGCATTGCTTCTCACAGAAATTTCCAGCTCTCCACCATCTCTGTAATGCAACATGAGCGGCTGCCTCTGACTCAGTCTGCTCATTTCATTCAGCCGGGGAGATGCAGGGTGGAAGGGTGACATCAGACTGGCTGATTGTGCACTCCAAAAAAAGAAAACTTTCACATACTTGTATTGCACAAGCCTCACACACCTAACTGTAGCAGACTTGCTGGTGAATAAAATATGAAATTCGGAAATATAAAACTGATTTTCCAACTGGGTCACTGCCTCCATGCACAACTGAACAGGGATAATTGGACATTTTGTATTTTTTTGCTAAATGAACTTGACAGGCCTTTCCCCAGGCTCACCACTAGAGGGTAAAAGTCCTTTGCTCACTCATTTTCTCAGTTTATTTCTGATACTCACACATGACCTACAAATCAGCTGCATCAGACAGAAGAGGGGGAACAGAGAGAGCAGAGCTTTGGGACTCAGCACTGCTTTACCAAAATGTTCTGAACCAAAGAATAGAATTTTATCCTCCAGTTCTTCTTCACTATCATAGTATTAGAATTATTAGTTGTGCTGGCTAATATTACTAATAAATTACTGAGCTAGGGTGTGAAATTAATTACCACTTATTTTAAAAAATGAATTAAACAGAACATTTCAGTTTTAGCAGATATTAGAGGAAAACGAGAGGCTATATAATAGGTGCAAACCTTGGATATAATCAGTAGGCTGTTTGACATGTTGAAATAACTTGTACAGATATTCATGGTTCCCAGATGATGTATCCTGATGACTTTATTGATCTCATGACTTCTCCTCTGGTTTAAAGCAGAACGCCTCGCCTAAGCTGGACGGATTGCCAGGAAATTCAAGTTTCAAAATGACCTTTACTGTGTTTCAGACTATACAGGATGAGTGCAGAAATTACAGAAAGAAATTACGCTGCATCCAGCTCACAACTGTAACTGAAAGATCCTACTTTCTAACAGGAGTGAAGGCACCTGTAAAGCAGGTACAGGCCTTCAGGAGGAATTCTCTTTGATGATGCCTCAACTGTTCATCTAGCACGAACATCAGGTTAAAAATTGTCCAATATTTTGGTTAATCACCATTTAAACACCTGAACCAATGACATTCCCATCAGCTTCAGTTGTATTTTATTGTTAATCTGCTAATGTTAGCATGCTAACAACTAGGATGATGATTGGAAACATTTTATCTGCTCAGCAAGTTAGCTTTGTCATTGTGTGCATGTTAGCATTTTGCCTAGATCCATCACAGAACAAACAGCATGACTGTAGTCACCCAATCTTATTAAAAATAGTGGTGGGAGAAGTATTCAGATATTTTACTTAAACATATTACAAGGAGTTTTTAACTGGTTATGAAACAGTCTCAATTTAGTAATAATATGTCTATATAGCCTACAGACCATCAGAAGTTACAGTCAGTAGCACATTAAAAAGAAGCAGGAGGAGATTTTTCTTTAGTTAATTTTATTTTTCACATTATATTTTGTGGTTATGGTGGCAGAAACACTACAGCTTGTGTACACAGGGGCCTCCAAAATCAAACAAAATCTGAAGGTTCCTTGTAGGTGCTTCAAGTAAAACTATCAATATCTAGCAGTAAAAGTCTTGCATTCAAAATATTACTTCAATAGAAGTACAGAAATATTGGCAGAAAAATTATTTTAAAATACCAGAAGTAAAAGTGCTGCTGAATGACCCCTGCCAGTGTGACATGTTAGATTAACACCAGGTAATGTATGTAAAACTGCTTAAGCAGCAATTTTTTGTTGTAGCTGATCAGAATTATGCTAATGTTAGTTAAATTTGAGACTGGGCGATCTATTTCCTTGTGAGGCAGCTGGATTCGTCATCAGGAGATCATGCGACAATCCGTCTCGCCAGGCTGTAAACTGTGTCTGCACCAAAAAGTGGTACAGCCGATCAGCATCCTAGGTGGGCAGCTGACAGCTACTGGCGTGGTTTTAGGTGTGACAACAGCGAGAAAAGTTCGTGGAAGTGACTCCTCCCAGACAAACGGTGGCGGCTCCTGAAGAGGTTTGTGTAGATACTGATAGCATGTTCACAGAGTTTTATCTGAATGGTTGAAATTAGCCCGTGTTGGACGTAATAGATGGATGGATCATCTGATCACCTGTCACATGTTTTTTTGAAAGTGCACGCCCTTTTCTGGTTGTCCACTCCTAGTTTAATCTACAATAATGAATCTATAGTTAATCTGTAAGGCATCACATTTTATAAACTAAGCATATTTTGCATGTAAAACCTCTTGTGGCTGAGTGGAAACAGAACAATTATACTTAAGCTACGGTACTTGAGTAAATGCTGTTTGCTGTAACAAGACAAAATTCACATCGGATATGGTAGCTTATCGGTAGCCTTAAGTAATACTGCACCTCTGTTATTTCACCAGACACACAGACATGTATACATCAGACAGCAGAGCACGTGTGATACAGACCTATCACATGAAAGGACTGAGTGTGAGCTTTGTGACTGTGTGTGTAGTTGGACAGGTGGTTGTGTGCACACTCGACACGGCACCTGTGTTGTCTTTTAATCTCAGGCAGTGCAGTGGATCGTACAGAGACACGGATCAAGCTCTCCCACCAGTGCACGAAGAAAGAGAGTGGTGTTGATTCTGTTTTTGATGTGCTGCCATCACACTGTGCCGGGCGGAATCTCAAAAAGGAGGCTGCTGCTGATATTAGGATGCACACAGTGGTCCTAATATGAGCCACGCTGACACATACTGGGCCAGCCTCTAAATCTAATCAAAGAGGAGGGAGACAGCAAAAATTGATTATGCATTCTTTTTTTCATTGTCCATCCACTCATTTTTTCTCTTTCAGCAGACAAAAACTCAAGGGTTGAGAGTGTATTTTCATGTAATTGCTTCTGTGTGCCTGCGTGCGTGCGTGAGTGTGTGCGTGATCGGTGGAACTGCAGCTTGTCTGCAGCTAATCTCAAATACTACTGGACCAAGCAGCCTAATTTTTTTGGTGCGCATTCATGACTGTATGCTGAAGGACCTCTGTGATTCATAATTTTGGAAAAACCTTGAAAAATCTTCTTTTTAATGACCTGTATGCCTTTCTGTATTCATGGCCGGGGGCATTGTGTCTTTAGGTCATCCCACTCTTGTGAACACAATATCTCAAGGACACATTGAGGGAATTTCTTAAAATTTAGCACGAATGTACAAGTGGAGTCAAGGATGAGCTAATTAAACTTTGGTGGTCAAACATCAAAGACAAGGTGACCTCACTAAACACATTTTTGGCCATAACTCAGAAATTCATAAGCTAACTAGAAGAGTGTTCAGCAGACAGAGTTAATTTATTAGTATTCGAGATTTTTATACATTTTATGTCCAAAAGGTCAAAGGCCAACTTCACTGTGACATCTTAATGTTCATCTGTAATGTTCATCATTCCTTCAAAGTTGCAGGTGAATATCGTGGTGATTTCCATGTTAGATTCCTTCAGTCTTCACTACATATATGAGTCTGGACAGACATGGATCTAAACTGTAACCTGACTGGTTGGTGGAGACATACACCTGCCAGGCTATAATTCTATTTTTTGACTGCTGTTTTATACGACCATTGATTGCTGACTTCTCGCTCTTCTTAACTGACCACTAGGGGCCACGAGTCTTATTACAGCTGGGGCCAACGTATGTGGTGATCATGTTAATGTTGGCAGAACTCATCTCAGCTGGTTGCATCTGCCAGTTGTGGTGACATTGCAGTAGGTGCTTCACCATTTGTTGCCTGGTGGGGATCTGCACTCTACTAGCTAACAGATGCATCTCTTTTCATAGAGGACAAACGCTGCTCCTGCTTTCTTTATCTCCTATACAGTCTCCCCCTGACTCTCTGTAGCTGCTGCTTCATGCATCTTTAAAAGATCAGAGGGAGGCTCCACTTTCTCACGCCATGTATGACGAGGAGGGAGAAAACACGAGACAGATGAAGGAGAAACAGTGGGTACAGACATGCCTATAACCAGCACACACTGTACTACAATATGTTAAACTTAATCACCCTTTGTCTCCTTTTTTTTCTGTGTCGTGAGGTATTTCCCAAATCCTACCTCCTCTTCCTCTGCATTTCGTGCCGCTCCCGGTGAATCTCATCAGGATAATTATTCGCGCACAGGCATCCGAGGCACGAGCATCTGCCTCTCCTTCTGTTGACCTACCCCTGCCTCCCCCTCATTTTTTTTCCTTTTGCATCCTCCTCTCCCCTCCTCACAAACACACCTTTCACTTCTTCTCCCAACATGCCTCTTCTCCAGCCCCTCTCCGTATGCTCAAGCAATTTCTTTGTTAACTAGAGCATCTCTCCCATTTTTTGGCCACTTCACAGTCTTTGCAAATTGCAAACATAGTGTATTCTGCATAAATTCAGAAAGGAGAATAACTGGTGCAAAGGGGAGGAACAAAGCAGAGATGAAAGGTGACAAGGAGGAAGATATTTGCAGAGAATATTACAGAAAATGTGCCTCTAAGAATATGACAGAGATTGAGAATACGCACATATTTGATAGGTCATGCCAAAAACGCTGCAATTACTCATTCAAACCTTCCTTGGTAGTGTGTTTTTGCTTTAAAGAGACAGTGCACCCTGAAATCAAAAAGAGATATTTTACCTCTGGCCTTCAGAGCTATTAATCCATTTAGATTGTTTTGGTGTGAGCTGCAGGGTTTTGGAGATGTCGGCTGCCGAGTTGTCTGTCTGCTCTCAAATATAATGGAACTAGATGGCATTTGGCTTGCGGTGCTAAAGCGGCAAAATATACAATTGGAAAACCAAACGGTAGTCAGCTGTCTGATGGAATAAATGGTGCTAAAGTCTTTCACCTTTACATGTGAAAGATAGTTTTGTCATTGCCTTGTGGGTACTCGTATCAGGCTTATAGCTATTTTGTTGAATATTCTTTAACCAAATTCAATTAAAAACAAAATTTTGAATGAGTCTGAATGAGCCATATCTGCTTTTATTTTAAAAACAAGAACTTCCCAATAACGTACCTCTGAACTCATGAAATTGCTAACTTTTATAACACTCCACATATTGGTCCAGCACCCCTTGGCACTAGAAGACAGCCATGGCTTTGAGCAACACATGCTGAGTGCTATTTAGTTCCATTATATTGGAGAGAAGGCAGACATCTCTATGGCTGATATCTCCAAAACTTGCCAACACACACCAAAGCACTCTAGATGAATGAATGGTACTACAGGCAACGGGAAAAAATATCTATTTTTATTTTCCAGAAATGATGACACACTTACTCAAGACACTCCACAGAACTATTTTCTTTCTATTGAACTGCATTCGCTGGCATGTAAACATTAATGGTGTCCTTCTCGGCTGAGCCGTGACACCACTGACTCAGCTAGCGCAGTGATACACATAATGCCCAACCTTTAGACTTATAGGGAGAAGTTTGAAACCAGAGTCAGGGGTCTTGGGTTCCCCCCACACCCAGAAAAGCTGAGCTTTACAGACTTTGTTTCTGGCATTCTGTTGACTTTAATGAAAATTACAAAGACTTTTTTGGCACACAGATGACCTAAAACTGACACTTATTAGCTAGAAAATACAATGAGACCACAGAATTTGGCCTTACTTGGTCCAATTTCAAATGTGATTATAGTAACCCTGAAAATGAGCATTTTACAACTTTTTCTATGGCTATTAGAAAAATGTGCCCCTCTCCTTTGAAACTTTCCGCAAGAAATCCTGAATTCTTGCTTCCAGATGGTCTGAAATTGCTTGAGTATTTCTTTCTCTTAGTACTCTCCATTTTTTCTGTCCGTCTCTGAGGAAGAAGTGAAACCCAGATTTGTTCAACTGAACTTGTTGCCGCTTCGTTGTGCACCCTGGACAAACAACTTTTGTAAATTTTTGTTTGTTTTATAATGTGACAGACAACATCTGCTTAGCTTTAGGGGCAAAAAATACCTGGTTATGGTTTGGAAAAGATCATAGATTGGGTTAAAATGGTCACTCATGCAGAATCTCTTGTAGGTCTTGGGGTTCCTTGCTGGACATGGATTAAGGAGAACTAAATACAGCGGATGTGAGCAGCTCTGTTCCACATCACAAAACAACATTTACTACAGCTGTACTGTTGCCCAGGTGGAAACAGCACTTTTAGAGTTGTAGGACTTATACACACTGTACAGTGCTAAAAATATGTCATAAATTGGGAGAAATAAGGTAGAATTGTGACCCAATCAAAAACAGGAGTCTACTGGGAAAACTGGGAGGAATGGCGAGTGTGGTGATGCAGTTGGTGGCTGTAGTTCAGCAGAAAGAAAATAGTTCCTTTGTGAAATGACTCAATGACGAGATCTGTGGATTATCTTGAGTAACCGGGTCATGATTTCTGGAAAGAGGCACTGCTGTTGAATTTTTCATATGTATTTGAAAACCGTCCTTTTGAGCCACAGTTACAGCACAGACGTGAGAGAGCGAGAACTGATATGGGATATGCAGCAGCCTGTGAAAGCGAACTACATGATCTGCGCATTAGCAGACCATCCGGCTCTAAGTTATAGCTGTATCATTTTACATGTAATCACTACCAGGTGAAACCTCCTATGTCCAAAATGTAATTTTATGTAGGATCTAAGATATGATTTTTTCTTGATTAAATAAAAAAGGCATTTAAAAGAAAACTTTAAAAGAGCTTCATGAACTGAAGAGATTGAGGAATATTTGTACAGGACTGAATATCTGAGTTATAAGGTTTAGACACAACAGAAAGGATGCCCACTACTGTTAACCTCTGTATATGTGCCTTTAAATGCTTTAATGCAATTGATATAGCATCAGAGGTGAGTGGACGGCTATCACAGGATCTCAGTGCTCTCCACAAAGCTCAACAGATGCTGACCTTATATTATCACATTTAAGATGATAGATGTGTCTGTGTAGATAGGACCAACACATTACAGACCAGAGGCACTGCCAGGAATCCAGGAATCATATTAAAGGATGAAGTGACTCCCACTTATGATACCACACCATGCCCGAGATAAAAACCAGCCCACTCTGTCAACCTAATTAAAGTAAAGGTGATCTGTCTATTCTCCCTGACAAACAACAAATGATGTGGCACCTAAGACAACAGACACTTGGTTAACCATCTGTATCACTTATTCCCTGTTGTCAGTGCAAAGCTTATTCTCAGTGTTTTAAGATCTGTCGACGGTGCACAAAGCCAGATAAGTAAAAGTCAACATGGCCATCACGCTGGCAGGCTGGCAGAGGTACAACAGAGATTTGCTGACGATTTAAAAGGCATGTTTTGGACGTGGATCTGTGTGCTTGCAGATTGTACACCGAGGATGCACCTTGGCAGTTCGTAGCCCCATCAGTAATAGGAATGGCAGTGTCAGTGCACACGAGACAAGTTAGCCTGCAGGGCTTTTTGCCAGAAGGCCTTCTGAAAGAGTGGTCTCTTTTAGCCCAAACAGTGATCTTTTCCTCAACCTAACCAAGTAGTTTTGGTGCCAAAACCTAACCAAACTGTCACAGAAAACGGAAAATGACAATATAACAAAAAAATAAAATCAACTTAAAATAATAAGTCAACTAAAAGTGCTTAACAGGACACAAACCTCAGTCTCCTGGGGGAAAGTCCTGTGCTTGTCCCATTTCTCCACCACAACCTGCTCCCCACATGGATTTTGTTACAGGCACATCTGGGTAGAAATAGCTAAAATCGACTTAATTGTTTATTTCTGCTGTTATTTTCAGCTCTAACTGTAACATTTAAAAACATCTAGTTAAACATAGTGGTCCTATCTATGTGACATTTCCGCTTTGTTTATTTTATGAACTTTTGTTGCTTTGTTATTGTCTCTAATAACCACCCAGCACCACCGGCAGGTTGGACTAACTCAGCCTGCATTATCTCTCAAAACTGGGCGCTATCCAGGCGGAGTTCACGGATCAGCCGATGAGACTCTCCCAGTTACGTCCTCGCTTGGTTAATTATGTGTACCCAGCTTCGATGTCTGCATGTGCGTCTGCTGCAGTTTGTGCTGCATAGCAACACCAAGAAACTTAATTTGATTTGTGTCATTTTCTTTGTGTGTGAGAGAGAGTGCAGCAGCGGTTGAAATATCTGAATAGGAAGAGTGGTGGTAGAGAGAAAGCTGGTGAATCAGAGAAATGTTTGACCTCTTTAGCACCAAAATGAAAATGAAATAAAACGAGTAAACTCAAGCTGTCATTTTCTTCAGTCTGTGGCCCAGCATGTACATTAGGTTTCCAACCTAAATTTAGCAAAAGTATAAAACATGGATGAATGAGATGTATACACTTTGAAATAACATCAAGAAAAAAGAAAACATTCAACATGCTGCCATTAAATTATATGTATGTGCATTAAGGGGTTTTCTACCCGCAAGTTATTGTAGATAAACATGGTGATTTTTTCTAAACTACATCTCCTGACTTCCTGAAAGGCTTTCTGTCTCTATGTTGATTCAGTCCGACTGAGAACTTCAGGACATGCCGTGGTATTAACTTGTAGCCATGCCCTAAAGCATAACCTGCTTCATTGTCTGTTTTACCCATAATTTACTGGATAAACATCATGCTGTGAAGAGGAAGCCTTGAAACAAAAGATTAAGATCATAAACTCATTAGGAAACTCTTTGCTGAGATTATAAATATTTGAGAATTAGAGTCATTTTCTTATATGTTTACATACAGTTAGACTTCTTGTTGCAACCAGTGGAGTCTCCCACTGTTGGCCATTAGAAATCCTGCACATTTAAGGCACTTGGCATCACTTTTCAGACCTGGAAGCTCCATGCACCATTCATACAGTCTATATTTAGCATTGTAATTGTGAGTATGTTAGCATGCTGATGTTAGCATTTAGCTTAGAACCACCACAGTGCAGCCTGAGCGAGCTGCTGAGCTGTAGACTCATACTGTTTATCCCAACCAGCCCAGTCTCCTCATACGTATCTTTAAGGCCATATAACAGCCGTATATTTCAGGCCTGTCCAGAAGCATCACTGTCTTCACCCTCTCTACTCGCTATATGTCCTTGTTACACCCTTTACATCTGTTGGCACATTTCTCTGGCACATGCTGCGCTATAAATAGCAAAATGGCATCTGCAATGAATTTGCTCCTCTGTTATCGTGCTCTGAAACAACTGCAACAAACTGTACAGAGGGCTTGGCTGTACTATTATAGATATTCACTGTTGTGAAAGTAGAGGGCCCTCACAAAACTCCTGTGATCATTCGTTGTTGTTAATATGATAATGATAATATTAGTATGATACATTTAATTACATTAATTTCACTTTATACCACATTATATGTATGCTGAAATAATTTAAGTATGATTTTTCACTGTTAAAAACAATGCAAGACCAAACGTTTCAATTGTCATTGAGTGATACCAAGATAAATTTTCCATTTTTATTACAATCACAAAAAAGATTTGTGCTGTTGTATAGATTAGCAAATCTGATTTAGTTCTTCAACAAGTTAGAATTTTATTTGACTTTTTCTACAATTTCTTTGTATTTGTAAATGTCTTTACTTTTACAATGGAGTTATGCCTATTTAATTTAGTTACGTAAAAAAAAAAAAGTCATGGCTTTTTGTCAGGATGAAGACATTAAAGGGACAGTTCAAAATCAAAAATGCATATTTTTCCTCCAGCCAGTAGTACTATTATTTATCCATATACATTGTTTTTGTGTGAGTTGCTAAGTTTTGGAGATATTTGCCATTAAGACGCCTGTCCTCTCTCTAATGTAGTTGGCTTGTGATGCTCAAAGCACAAAAAAATAAATTTGAAAAACTCAACAGCAATATCTCTCTCTCCAGAAATCATGACCCAGTTGCTCTAAATAATTCACAGGTCCTGTTGTGAGCAGTTTCGTGTCGGAGCCACTTTCTTTCTGCAGTAGAATTTCTAATTGAAAGAAAATAGTTTCTATATGAAACTGCCCACAACAAGGCCTGTGGATTATCTTGAGTAACCAGGTCATGATTTTTGGACAGAGACGCTGGTTAGGAATTTTTCAAACATATTTTTGGTGCTTTGAGCACCACAAGACAAGTGCCATTTAGTCCCATCATAGTGGAGAGAAACAAAACTCTGCAACTCACACCAAAAGAATCTAGATGGATAAATAACAGTACCGGTCAGGGTATTTTTGATTTTGGGGTGAACTGTTGCTTTAAGAGTACATACATTTCAGTATGCAGTATATCATGTGTGACAGGACTTTATAACATTGACTAAAGAGGTTTTCTCATCACTCTGACTCAAACAAAGACATTACGGTCAGACAGAAAGATAGAAATATGAGACTTAGTTAATAGAAGGCACAGCTAATCAAACATCTAATTATATGCCCGTAAAATGAGTAGAATGGAAGATAACATTACAGAATGGGGGGGAATCTTTCACGCATATGCAGAACAGATTCACATTACACTGTGGGAGAAATGTGGGGGGATGGGAAATCCTCCTCGTAGCCACAGCAGGGGATATGCAGTATGCATATTCACATGCATACAGTATGGCGTACAGTATGCATATAGAGGCTTTTCAAGGGCAAGCACATGAGGTCTGCAGTCAAATTCAAGCACATTCGGCATCTTTAAAATCACGACCAGAGTATGAATTTCTGCAATAAGGCAATTTTAATGTAGATATGATCCACGTGAAACAGAATCTGGTTGATATGAGGGTTTCTGATATTGCACAAAAGGGCAGTAGTAGGAGGAGGCGAAACACGGAGGCAGGGGCATCCATAAGACATCACCCTGGCTCAGACATATCAATTAAACATCAATGGCCAGCGGGGCATCATTCAGTCTGTGCTGAACCTACTGTAAAAAATCCTCGTATTCAACCAAGACTCCACATCCAAAAATAGGGCTGTGTCGATTAAACATAAATGAATTCGTGATTGTTTGATGAGTTTCTCTCTCTCTCTCTCTCTCTCTCTCTGTGTGTGTGTGTGTGTGTGTGTGTGTGTGTGTGCATACTGGGTCTTTCCCCAGAGCGGTTCTGTTCTGTTCCTCTCCAAGGTGACGCCGGTTACCATGGCAGCAACATCAGCTCTCTGTATCTCTCCCTCTTCCTCTTCCTCCCTCTGTCTTTTTCTCTCCTTCTCTACTCCCGTCTTTTCTCTTCTCTCATCTCTTTCTCCCCCTTTTCTTCCTGCCTCTCCTCCTCTTTTTTTCTCTTTTTTCTTCCTCTTTTCTCTGCTGCCTCCATCACACGCCACAGTAAGCAGGCCACCAGCCTTCATTTACATGGCACACTTGGTCCTTGGCCAGGCTTTCACATCTCTGGCGGGGAGATACAGTATATGGAAATTATGGTGGTGTTACACTCTTCATCACTACAATGATATCCCACAGTTCCTCTATAAATACGTGGGTAGATTCCCTTATCTACCATCTTTATTTGACTTTTTTGTTGTTCTCACTTTGTTCCCCTGCTTTGCTTTGTTACAAAGGACAGAACATGTTACCATATGCATCTATGAGCAGATAGTGTTGGTTCCGATAATCACACTTTTTATTTGGCTGCTCTCGGTTTATTTGAATTTATGATAATTTTATTATTGGCGATCATGCGATCGGTTGTGTGTGTGCACGTTGTGACGAATAGGGCTGGAACAACTGTCTGCAAGTAACTCTTTCCCTGCCAGAGTTTTTCTTTTTCCATCTGTTAGCCAGCACCAGCATTTTTGATCAAACTTGCCAACATTTCAAGACCCCCAGAATATTTTGTTGTATGAAAATGTAAACAGTGAATATATCAAGAAGAAAGAACAGAAGTTTAGTTTTTACATACACAAAACATTATTTTTCCACTTGAATGTTGCCCACTTTCACCAAAAACAGAACATTTCAGCCAAAAGTTAGAGAATTTTTGTGAATCAATTCATTTTCAAGCAAAAACTCCCAAATAATTTCACATTAACATTGTTTCTCACTTCCAAATACAAACCTCGCCTATATGAAAATATAAAATAATGACCCAATTGAAGGAGGAGATCTGAGCCTCAGTAAAATATCATGTCAGTTTGGCAAATATTATGTGCAAATGTGTTATAATTAGATGCTATAAGGATGTCTGCTAAATGTCTTAATTGTGAGAGAACTTGAAAAAGAAATAACCTAAGTAGCATACTATCAAACTAAATAAAACACCATTGTGCTGTGTCATCAGTGAAGGAAAATCTTGTCAGTGACGTGGGAAGAGTTAACCAGCTGGTACGGACTGAAAGTCATCAACAACCGCTAGGCTAAAAGCAAGGCTTGTCTGGTGCAGGTCACATTTTGGCCTTTGTTATGGCTCAAAAACTGATACACACAGAAAAGTTTTCTTTTGTTTCATGTTAAACTGGAGCTTTTTGCAGATGAATACCTGAGCAGATATGTTAAAGTTAGACATGATGTGAGATCGACAAATCCCTGTTTTATCCATCTGTGTGCTCCAACATATGAAGAGCCAAGAGCGATCTAATCAGCTCTATGCCAAAAAGTCTCAACTCTGCCTGGTTCCAACTGGTCCTCCGGCCACTAGCCCACTCCATCATACCCATCCGTCCATCCAGTACCTCACACCCGACATTCCTATTTCCTCCCTCATCCTACACCCCCTCATCCTTCTCCCTCCATGCCACCATCCATCATCCCTTTACCCTCATCCCTCTCCCTCCATCCCTCAAACCTTAACCCCTTCCCTCCTTCCCTCCATCCCGCATCCCTCCTGCAGACCCCCACCTCATCATCCAAGCTCTCCTCCATCCTTAATAACCAATAAATTGTTTAAATGTCTATTTTTGTTGCAGTGGTGTGTTAATTATGTAGAATCTGAGCCTCTGTGAATTTCTTCAAAGATGTAGAATTCTGTATCTCTCATATTGTTCCGAATAAATACCAAAATGTTCTAGATAAATAATGATTTTTAAGTTGAGAAGTTTGGGTTTAATTGTTTCCTGTCTTTGGTTCCTGTATGTTCTGTAGGTCTGTTACTGTGGATCACATTCACATCATGGCAGCAGCAGCAACACCAGCAGAACACAGCAGTCTCTCTGTTTGCGACTTTAATCCCTCATTCATTGGAGTTTTACTCTGTTTTCTGTGAAGTGGGACCTTTTGTTTTACATATTTTCTCAGTGATCTTCATCTTTCCTTGGCTCGTCTTCGCCTCTTTCCCATTTAGTCTGAACAATGAGGCGACACGCGACAGAATAGAGACAAAAAGAACAGAGAGCAGACAGAGCAGTGAAATGTAGAGGAGGGATTCCCATTCCCAGTAGAAATCAATACACTCTTAGAAATTAAGGTCTTAACGAGAACCATGATGGGTTCTTTAGCTTGTCCTCACAGGAGAGCACTTTTTAGTTCCTGTTAGAGCCTTTTTTTTAAAGGTTTCACACAGAGAGTTCCACCTAGAACCAAACATAAAGGATTATGCATAGAGCCATCTGTGAAAGGTTTCACCCAGAAGCCCTTATGGGAGGTTCTACAGAGAACCCTTCTATGGTGTCATGGCACCCAGAACCCTCTCTGAAGGTCCTGTCTGGAACCTTTCCACCTTATGAGGGTGATAACAAGAATGACAACCTGTTTATATTCCAAGGGCTTTATTTAGAACTCACCAGGGGGGTTCTACAGAGAGCCTTTTAATATTCCAAGGATTTTATCCAGAACCCACCAAAGGGATTCTAGCTAGAACCCTTTGACATTCCAAGGGTTTTATCTAGAACACTCTTGGGAGGTTTTACCAAGAACCTTTTTATATTCTAGGGGTTTTATCTAGAACTCACCACTGGGTTTTACAGACAATCTTTTTATATTCAAAAGATTTTATATAGAACCCATCAAGGGGGCTCTATTGAGAACCTTTTTGTACTGCAAGAGTTTTATCTAGAACATTTAGGGGGTTCTACTAAGAACTTTTTTTTATATTCCAAGGGTTTTTATCTAGAACACAGCTCTTAGCTCTTAGTCTTACAAAGAACCCATGACAGAACCCTTCATTCAAAACAGGGTTCCTCAGAATCAAATGGGTTTTGATAGGATGCCAGCCTTTCATGAAGAACCCCTTTGGAACCCTTATTTCTAAGAGTGTAGACTGAAATCCGTGTGTTCTCTGTGTGTGTGTCTCTGTGCAGTGTGCATGTGAATGTATATAAATCTCCATATCTATTCCAGTATGTGTACTTTTTATGTTGACATCTTTGAGCATGTGTGTGTGTTTTCTGTGCGTGTTTTCTCTCTCTCTCTCTCTCTTTCTGTGTGTGTGTGTGTGTGTGAGCCACAGTCACAGAGTAATCAATACTGACTGTAAATGATGGCTATAATGGGACCGTGCCTGTGGTGGGGCCGTGCAGAAGTGATGTAGATGGAGTCAGCGTGAGTGTGTGTGGAGTGGATATAGTGCTGGTATTTGATCCTGTGTCCTGTGTGTGTGTGTGTGTGTGTGTGTGTGTGTGTGTGTGTGTGTGTGTGTGTGTGTGTGTCAGTGTGTCCTCCAGTGCAGGGCAAACAGAGAGGGTGTGGTTGGTGGGCAGACAGGGTCCCAGTCTCAGTCCTGGGTGTACGATAACAGTAATTCAATTGAGCTGGCGAGCTCTGGCCTGTGGGATTCACTGCCTGTGGGTGTGTGTGAGTGTATGTGTGTGTGTGAGTGTGTGTTTTAGTCATTAGGAAACCTGATCCTCCTGGCTCTCTGCTCAGGTCTGAATGAATAAGTGATCAAGGTCTGTACCAGTGTGTGTATATGTGTGTGTGTTTCTGTCTGTGTGCCTTTGTGTTTTTTGCTTGCATCCTACTTCCTTCCCTTTGTCCTTTCGTTCTTTCCTCTCGTCCTTCTCTTCCCCTCACTGCTGTTTCTCCCCAGTTCTCCTTTTAGTTTATTATGGCCCAATATCACAAAGTAGGTGTCAAATAAAACAGTAATGAACAACATTATCAAAATATAGAAATATATGAAACATATATGAAAAGTATGACAAAATATTTTAAATATGTTTTTAAAAAAACATAAAAATTAAAGTACAATAAACAGTATGAACCTAAAAACTCAGGTACATTTATATATCATCTACACACCAATATATAAAACAGAGTTTTATATATTGGTGTGGCTCACTATTTGTCAAGGTGCAGTTACTGCTTAATTAATCTTACTGAAGCTTTACTAACACCTATAACTGTCAAAATGGAGTCTTATTGTAAAGTGTAAAATGGTGCTTGCTGAATAAGTCAAGATAAACGAAGTCTTAAAGTCTAAATGTATGACTTCGGTCATTTGATGCCAAATTAAACTTTTTGACCATTAGGACACGCTGACGGTGATTCTGGTAACAACAGATAAGTGATGGAGCTGACAGGTAGAAATGCTGCTGATGGAGAAGTGAAGTGAACTCACTTTAGAGTTTAATGGCGGTGCCAACATGAATAAAACATCAATCAGCATAAACACAACAAAACAGGGGATGTACTGTATATATTCCGCATACGTACCAACAGTAAAAAAAATCCCTTTCCTGCCAGTGAAGTACACATACTGACAGAGCTGCAATGATTGGTTGACTCATCGATTATCTGTAAACTATTAAATTAATCAGCTGTTTTGATAATCCATTGTCTTAAGTAATTTTTTAAGACAAAATATCCAAATTCTCTAATTCAGCTTTTCAAATGTGAATATTATCTGGTTTTATTTAGACCTCTCTGATAGGTTTTTTAACATTTCAGGACGTGATCTTGGGCTTTGGGGAAGAGTGATCAAGATTTTTCAGAATTTTTCCGACACTTGCTCAGTGTGTAGTCTCTGTGAACATGACATTTTAAAAATCTCTCTCCTCTGCTGCTTTTTTTCCTTATGCCTTGCATGAATATTGAAAGTCTAGCTTTGTTCTCAAAATGCAAACTCAAAAATATCTTCCTCCTCTCATTTTTTCCCTTATGCCTGGCCCTAATACTCTTCCGTTTGGAGGACACTTCTAGTTACAGGAGAAATCGGTAATATATTTACTGTAATTTATCATAAAATGAGCATGATACGGCAACAAAACGGGGGGAAACAACTTGCTTTAACCATAGATCATATATTAAACATACAGACTGTGGCTCCAACTCCCTGTTTAAACTGCTGTACTTATTTTTGGATGTGCAATTGCTACATATTGTTCCTTTAAACCTCTAGATTAACCCCAATACAGTAGAGATGAATAAAAATTTGATTGTGGCTTTGAAAAATTACAATCACACTGTGAACAGTTTGCATCAGGACAATTTTCCCTGCATAAAACCAAATTATCTGTGTTGACTGACACTGCTGGGGGTAAATGAGGATGTTTTCGTAATTTAGGTGAACTGAAGAAATGTCCTCTCATCCCTCTTATCCTTGTTTCAATCCCCTCCTGAACTCCTCCACGCCTCTTTCCCCGACTCCGCTGAGCCGGTGCTTGGCAGTCGATCGTCCTCTGCGGGCCAAGGGCAAACAAATGGCAGCCTCCCTCGGCAACAGCACGATGCTCCGACACACGCGGGCATAAGCATGGCTGGACACGGCCCGATCACCCACCCATACAGCTCTGTGGATGCGCTACGCCAGCACATATGTACCAGCACGGACACAAAGATCACATGAGCAGTCATCCATGTATGTGTACGGCAGACTCACGGCCACACGCAGAGAGAGACGGAAACACTGTATGGACACAAGCTTGCGCTCCCCTGCCTGACCCTGTGGCTTTATATTAGTGTAATCCCTGGTTTAATATGAATCCAGACCTAAGCTCTGCCTATTTTCCCAAAGGAGATGCTGCCATGGCCTGGTTTTACCAGGACAAAGTCATTTAGCCTACACACACACACACGTTCAGGGTGGGATCAGGCTGTATTCATGCCAACTGGTCCCAGATTGGGTGCTCATGGTGACAATGTAATGAGTGGAGACCAATATGTTGCCTGCTTGCCTTCCTGCCTCCCTGTTTTCTTTCTGCCTCCTTGAGTGTCGGGATCCCTTTTTTCCTTCGTTCCCTGCCTCGGAGCGTGTGACAAACTCCCACTGTGCCCACTTATGTGTCTCCCTCTACTGTCATATAGCTTCTGTCTGACATGTCGCGAGTCTGTGAAGGCTTCTTATCACCGCTGCAAATATGACATGTCAAACCCAACGTTAAAGACGTCTCCTTCCGCTCAAAGTGTGCCGTGGATTTGTATGCACCGAACTCGGAGTTTGAATAATGATCTGGCTTTGGAAAACTGTCTTCTCTGGGGTTAATTATTGTGCTGCATGTCACTGCCTTTGGCCAAATTTCAAAGGCAAAGATGTATGAACTCATAATCTCGTTCACTCAAATTCAACTTATTCAAATTTGCAACTGAACTGTCGAAGAAAAGTAGAATTATAACTAGAAGAGGTCACTCAGAAGAGTGCAGATCTCTGCCAGGATACCCAAAAAGAATATATCGATGTAACCCCTTTGTAATCACCAACATTTTCATTAATAAGTGTAATTTAATTACATACTTATTTTATATTAGAATTATTGTAATTGTCCATAGTTTGTCTCACATCAACATAAACAAAAGACAAAGTTTGATGACATTATGAAGTAGCGTGGGATCATGGGACTTGTTGTTTGCACTTGTTGGTGAACATTGTTGGAAACATTTAGGATAATTTCACGATTTTAGACAATGCTAACATGCTGATCTCTTTCATCTTTTTTAGCTTAGCTTGCTAGCCTGAGAGCATTCATTCCAGCTAAGAATCAAATAAAACAAAGTATAACTGAGGGTGATGGGGATGTTATTAGTTTTGCAGGTATCTGGTCAAAAAAGAGGCAGCTTTCAGTTTCATTTCCGTGCGTGCAGTTCTGTCACTGCAGCAAATACCATGGGACTTTCAAATAGGAAAACTAAACTGTAGTTACAAACTTGACAGGAAACAGGAAACTGAATTAAATAATCAAATAAATTATGCTGCTGTCTTGTGTGTAACGGCGTGCACAGCGCCTCTCTCTCTCTCTCTCTCTCTCTCTCTCTCCCCTATTTCCCACCCGTGATCTATTAATCAGAATGTTAATTTTTATGGCCTGGTCAGCCAACCCCTCAGATTAACGGCAGTGTCTATGGTTGTAACTGTGGTCTGTGCATCAGCACTGGGAACCATCAATGTGTTTACCAAATTTCATGGCATCCCGTTCACTAGTTGTTTCAGTCTGGATCAAAGTGACAGATTTCCATCGCGAGAGCACTTTCATATTGCAAAATCACCAAACACCTATAACTCTATCTAAATTTCATGTCCCAAATAAAAAATAAAGCTGTGTTTTGCTTTCAGAGTCACTTCAGCTGAATTTCTCTCATGCACTATTGAGAGATGTGTGGTAACTCTAAAGAACATAGGAACAAACGCCAGTCTTTCTTTCTTCAAGTGTTCATAATAAACGATGTGCAGTGATGAACCGAGGTGAACAGGAGGAGCATCAGAGGTGTACACATGGGATATTTTTTAATATGCAAATACTGCGAGGAAACTGTATTTGCATGATAATAGTATCTGTTGCTCATGTAATATGGCCTCACACTCCCTCTACACCCATGCAGAGCAATCACTGGAGCTAATGACTCTCATGAGATGGCTGCCATACTGTTACAGATCCACCATCTTGTTGCAGCAAAGACTGTGGGCTGACGACAAGATCTGGTTTCCTCTAAATGCGACGAATGTAGGAAAATGGTTGAAAACTCCACCATCAGACCATATTGCTGTTTCCCCTTTGCTCAGTGGTCCAGATTGTGCACACCTCAGGCTATGCATATTTGTGCTCTGGCTTTGGATATTTGGATTTGAGCAGTTTGCCAAAGCTGCGGCTGCCAATAAATGTCGGCTTTGTTGAGTTAAACATGCAGGGTTTTTTTTTGTTGTTGTTGTCTTTGTGCCACGGAGGTGATCAGTCAATACTGAGTTAATTTGTTAGGCGTTTAGCTGTAATGGTACCTGTTTGTTTCGTGATTTTCAAGACTGCTGCCTCTGGCACATTCATCACTTTTTTATTATCATATTTGGCCTTGTCTGACGTACCACTGAGTTATTTTAAAAGGGTGATTCACAGACTTCTGCCTTTGTATCATCCAGTTTAAGTTTAACTTACAGTTTCTCCAAAGTTGAATTAATGTTCATGTTGCATATTTTTCCCTTTGTACATCTTCTGGACCCAGTGAGCTTGTATCTATATCCTCTACCAGAGTAATGATAATAATTTAATTTTACAATTTAACAAGCTTAAAAAGAAAAATGGCATTACTGTAACATGATACACTGTGTAGAAGATGTAACCATCATAGAGTTAAAGGGACAGTTCACCCCAAAATCAAAAATACATATTTTTCCTGTGAATTATCTCGAGTAAGTGCCTCATGATTCCTGGAAAGAGACACTGCTGTTGAGATTTTTAAATTAATTTTCTTTTATGTGCTTTGAGCACCAAAAGATGAGCGCCATCTAGTTCCAGTACATCACAGAGAAGGCACACATCTCTGTGCCAATATCTCCAAACCTCTGCAGCTCAAACCAGAATGATCTAGATGTATAAATAGCGCCACAGATAAGAGGAAAAATCTGTCTTTTGATATTAGGGTGAACTGTCCCTTTAAATCTGTAGCATAAACAGCTGAACTAAACTAAACTGATTTGCTGTATCCCACCCATCTGTCATGGGTGCTGTTTTGCATCACAAAAGAACAAATAAATTCCCTTCAGGTTTTCAATATTAATAATCTCATTATGTCTTTACTTTACAGTATTGAAACCCAACATACACACATATGAATAGAAGTTCTGAAATCTTGAGTGCCTGTCCTGAACTTTTGAATAAAGCCGGTTCTCCTGGATGAAAATACATCTCCCACTCTATTTCCAAACTGCTCCCTTTCGCCCAACATTTAATTGAGCCATTCTTCATTGTAATTACTGTGACACAACGGCCTTGTGGTGATCTCTTCCACTGTTTCATTACTTGAGATCAATGGAGCTTGAGTGACAGATTTTGGCCCAGAGACGTCTCTGTCACTTGTATTTATAATTACTGTATTAATTAATAACACATTTTAATCTAGAATGACATCTCTGGTATTGAATCCAACCTCTTAACATGTCAAACTCTACGAATGCTTTGACTTTCAACTTATTAAGCACACACTGTTATTACTGTCATACTGTTTCGCTCCATTAAAAATCTCTGTAGGCAATGAGTCAAAAAAAGTGTCAATGGAGGAGATTCGTTTAGTAAGAAAAGGAGAATGACATTTGTAATTATGGAGGATGATATTGATGTTTAAACATATACGCTTTTATGATGATAACATGATTTTAAAACCTAGTGGAGATTGATTTAAGTATAAACTTGGATATAAATCAAGGTCACTGATCATGACTTAGCGTGACTGATGTTTCCTCTGAGGTGTGTGAACACTGTGGCAACTGCAACAAAGGCTCGTTACTGGTAAATATATATGTACAATTCCACATATTATGTACAACATTTATTTGAATTAAATGTAAAAACGTCACAGAGAAGCCCACTCAACTGATTTTTGGCGGGGTTTCTGGGAGGGTTTGGAGACGTTTTATGTCTTTGTGACTGCACCATTTTCTTTCCCAGTTGCATCACTGTTAAGAGAGAGAGAGAAAAAAAAAATGCATCAGTAGGTGTGAATATTGCAGTCGACTTTGAGCAGACCTTGAAAAATTGGGCATCATATTCTGAGCGCGAGAGCCACGCCAGCTCTAACTGTAAGACAGGGTTGAGGAATGATGTCGGTCGGTTTGGCCAAATCTTAACAACTATTTTATTCAGCTGGCATGCTGGCTAGAAAGAAATGAATGGATAATAATAATGAATGTTAAGAATGAACTCTGATTTTATGTTATTTTTACGTGTTTTTTATATGAAGCACTTGATGTGTGTAATTTTTTTGTTGTAAAGCACTTTGGGCTTCATTTATTGTTATGATAGGTGCTATACAAATAAAAAGTTTATTATTATAATAATGATTATTATCATTATAAATTTTAGCTTTATCAGAACAAGCTCGATTTTTTGCTATTTGCTCGCATGCTAACCTGCATTGCCATGGCAACACACTATCAACTTAAGACTGCAGTGTGAGGAGCAGGCCTGGAATTTCATTATTTCAGGGTTAAGGTCACTTTGCCCTTGATATTGTCAATTTTTTCGAAGCACAAAAGGCCAAACAGAGTCCTGAACGCCCGCATCCACAAGCCTGAGTACCAGAACTGACCTGCTGCCCACAACTAAGTCAATGCCAGCCCCACCTGACCTGCACTTGTGTTTAAACACACATACACGGTCACTCACTTGTGGCGCAGCATCTGTGCTCCTGCAACTGTCGATGTGTTTCCAATGAGCCTAGCTTGCATCTATTAAAAGCTAATTTAATAGCTAAACTTTTTGCCACTTTTTACAAGCAACAGCCACCGACAGTCTTTGAGCGCAACAAATTCCTTCCAAACATCCACCATGGCCTCCAATAATGTATTGTCCACAATTTGGTGTCCTCCATTGGCTATTTTTGCCTTTATGTCATCCATTTTAGCCATCAGGCAGCGCACATTGCTGTCAGATCAAATAGTGACGTCCACTTGTTTGGCAGGATGTGGGATCAAAGGTCTTTAGATCATCTTAGACCTGATATTACTGTTATAGTGGATTTAAATGTCAAAAATTATGCATTTTCATTTCTAATTTGTCTAGGAAAAAACACACGTACGTGTTATATTATTGTTCTCATGTGCTACCTGCCTGCAGTTAGTTCATTTTTACCCGCGCCCCTACCTGTGAATTTATGTAAGTATATTTTTTTACCTGCTACACAACTTTTTTGGGGGTAATGCGGCTTTAATGTGACATAGACCTGCCTAGTGGAACTGTCAGTCTTACACGTTGGATCTTCAGCTTTGCATCATTGCAATCTTTAGGTCAAAATTTAAATCCAATTGAAATGTCCAGGACTGAAGTCTGTGACCAAATAAGACAAGACAAGACAAGACAAGACAAACCTTTAATGATTCACAGTGGTAAAATATACAAAACTGATGACATCCCCATTAGCTTCAGTTGCATTTTGTGTTTTGCATTAATTAGCAAATGTTGTCACGCTAACATGCTAAGTTGAGATGGTTAAGTTGAAGATAGTAAACATTATACCTACTTAATTATACCTTACTTAATCACAGCCTCACAGAGCTGCTGTCATGACTGGTGACCCTTGACTCTCACTGAAAAATGATACTTTTAAAAATTAAATCATCCTCCTACTCACATGTCATATACGTGACAACACTCACTCATCCACCCACTTACTCGTGTGGACTTTCATCAAAAGCACAAGAACAATAAGGTTAAAGAAGACAAACTGTTTCTTCCTCCAACCATCTCTGGATCACACCCCCTTTTCTTTCTCCCCTCCATCTCTCACTTTGTTTCACTTGTTTCATAAATCTGTCTGCTGTGGCTTTCACACGGCGGCAGATTATTGCTTTCCAACTAATACCAGTGACATTTCATGCTCAAGTATGAAAAGGGATTTAAGGACAGAAATCTAATCTACTATAGTGTGCAATGATGAAATATCAGTGTAATATCTACCGAGAAGCTTGGGAAACCTCAATAGAAAGCCAATCCCAGATATGATGGAGCATCTCTAATCCTATTTTGTCCTCTTCACTACACCATCTTTTCTCTTTCCCTTCCTTTCCTTTCCTTTTTCTCCACATAATCCAGAACATCAGAGCAGATTGTGGCTGCATGAAAGACTGCTGCAGTAGCAGGTGTAATCTTAGGGCTGTGAGTCTCTCATCTGCAGATCTCCCTCTGCAGCCTCGCCGATGCTATTTATGGCACATATGCACATGCAGCATGGCCGAGAGTGAGGCTGGGATTGGGAGAGCCTTGAGGGGAGGAGGGGAGGATGGGAGGGGTGAGGAGTGCAGGGCTGCCTTCAATGGAAAGCATCGGTCTGTAATCTGCCTGCACACTGCTGTTGATGCTTGTAAATTGGTCAGGGTCGAGGCCGTGTTGGACTGAGCTGATTTGCGTTGATTGTTGGACATGTTAGGCTGGATTTGCACAGGCCACACACTAGATTAGATAATTTGAATCAGGTTGAAAGGGCTCAGGCTTAAAAAACATAGTCCAAACAGGGTCAGACAACATTCCTCTGCACCACCAGTAGGACTGTCTACTGCCTAGCATGCCACATTATCTTCACAGCTCCAGCCAGCCATGCATGTGCCTTCACCAAGCCTGGAATGGGAACAGCACTATCAGCACTTTGTCTCCACTCAGTTGTCGTGGTGGTGGCGGTGATGGCGTGTGTGTGTGTGTGTGCGTGCATGTAGGGGGGTTGATTGTGGGTCGACATGTTAACAAAACACCCTGCATCCCCCTCTCTCAGCTCCTCTATCTTCGTCTCTACTCCCCTGCTGCCCTGCGAGTGAGTTTGTTTGTGTCCACCCAGCAGTCCTGAGAGTGAAAAGCTTCATCAGCTGAATTACTGGAAGTTAGCTGTCTCAATCAATTAGGCCTCGCTGGACACGACACATGGCCAGAGCTGTAGTTCCCTTACATCCGCTCTCTTACCCTGCCATTTTGTCCTCCTTTATTTAGTCAGTGAAGATGAAAAAGATGGAAAAGTCAGTAAGCCATAATACCAACTAGGGCTGTCATGATATCAGATTTTTGTTACATAATTATCGTGGCCAAAATAATTTGCTGACAATATTAATACAATATCCATAGAAAACTGTGGGAAAAAAATGGTATTAGTCAGTGTGAGCATGCATGTGTGAGTGATCAACAGACCTGAAGCTGGTCTGCAGCTAATCTTGAATACTGTACTGATCAGCCTAATCTTTTTTTATGCCCTGCGCCAGTGACTGCCTACCTTGCAAGACAGCTGGATTTGTGAGATCATGAGATCACGCGAGAATCCATTTCACCAGGCTTTAAGTTATCAGTTTGTGTTTGCACCAAAAGTGGTGCAAGCAGTCAGTGTCCTAGAAGAGACTACTGGCAGCTCCGGGCGTGGTTTTAGGTGTAACAACAGAAAAAAGCATCCACAGAAGCAACTTGTCAAACAACAACAACAAACAATGGCTGCTCTTGAAGACGTTTGCATAAATACTGTGATAGCTAGTTATGTAA
The DNA here is from genome assembly GCF_056507025.1 of Lutjanus erythropterus. NCBI lineage: Eukaryota > Metazoa > Chordata > Actinopteri > Lutjaniformes > Lutjanidae > Lutjanus > Lutjanus erythropterus. The sequence goes on along the minus strand of NC_139327.1, from coordinate 29,057,413 downwards.
AAACTGGAGAGTATATCTTCATTGAAAGAAGAGCAAAGAACGGCACTAAAGGCTTCTCTCAATGAAAAAGATGTTTTCACTCTTCTCCCGTCTGGCTTTGACAAGAGTTTGATCTGCTTGGTTGAAGTTTGCCCATGGTAGACGTGATAGACAGATGGTTCATTCAATCACCTGCCAAGTGTTTTTGAAAGTGCCTGCCCTTTTCCGAACAGTTTTTAAGGACGACTTCTCAGATGGTTCTGTCTAACAACCTGTCTGGCGTTTCAGGTTAAGCGACAGCCATGGTCAGAGGCCTTGTACTTTCAGGTCATCCCGTTCTTATGAACACAATATCTCAAAAACACTTTGACAGAATTTCTTTAAACTTGACACGAAGGATCACATGGGCTCAAAGATGATGAACTGATTAGATTTTTTATGGCCAAAGGTCACTGCGACCTTGTGCCCATCCTGATCTTTTGAAGGCATTTCCTCAAACTCGGTACAGACGTCCACTTGGACTCAGGGATGAACCATTTTGCTGGTCAAAAGCCAAAGGTCAATGGTCACTGTGACCTCTTGACCATTCTCATCATGAAGGTGATATCTCAGGAACACTTGTAGGGAATTTCTTCAAACTTAGCTCAAATGACCACTCGGACTCAAGGATAAACTCATTCAGACTTTGGTGGTCAAAGGTCATGGTGACCTCAAAACACATTTTTGGTCATAACTCAAGAATTCAAACTCTAATTATGACAAAATTTCACACACAGCTTCACTGTGACGTCATAATGTTCAGCTCTCTGTCAGTCCTCTGTGCTCCTCTGTAAAAAATAGTCTCTGGAAATTATTCATTGGAATCATACATGTCAATATAGTAATTTCCATTCATGAGTAATGTAGGGATTATAACGTCCAGAACAGCAATTATGTTACAGTTACTAATCCAAGCAGCTCTGAGTTGCTGAGTTACTTTTTTACCTTGTTCAGCTATATTTTGATTATGTGTGTGCGCTGCAGGTCAGGACAGGACATGTCAGCAGCTAGCCAAAAAACTAAACAAAGGATGGAGGATGAGGGACAGAGAGAGCAGGTGGAAGTGCATATAGTATTACACTTCCTGCGTAACTTGTCCAACACTGATTGCAACAGAAGTCATAGTGTTCTGCTTGGTTCTCACGCTCTCATCTCAGCTTGTCAGCTACCGACCCTGCTTTGATACAACCCCCTGGCGTCTTTGATGAAAAATATGTCTAAAAATAAAAGAACACACATCATAAAATAGGATACTGACTGTTTTTCCCCACAAATGTGCACATTTTGTTTATTTGCCAAAGGAGGCATCCTTTGAAAATATTGAGTTTACGGTCAATATTAAATAAATATTGTTAACAAATTCAGATTTATTCCTTCTTTCTTCCGTTTATTTCAGCTGCTTTACCATGACTGACAGGGCTAATAATAGCTATTGTTATGGGAATATCAAATATTCAAATGAAATCTTTGCAAACCGTCTTTGATTTTGCTCTGGTAGGCAATAAACTAACACTAAACTATGAAACAAGAGGCATACTGTTTATTATATATAACATTAGCTATTATTAGCCCTGTCAATCATGGTAAAACAGCCTCCAGATCCTAATAAAAAGAAGTGAGGAGGAATAATACAGATTTTTAATAATATTTGTATATCCTAAACCTAATATTTTCAAGAAACATCACTTGCAACTCTTTTTTTTTTTTTTTTTTTTTAAAAGCCACAGTCAGCATATTAATTTGAGTGACCCTGAGCCCTTTAAAGTTTGACTATAAATGTGAGGTGTGTTCTTTCAATTTGTAGATATATTTCTTTATCAGACGACACACAACATACTGTATATATGTCGGACTTGGTGCTTCTCCATGCATCTTCTTGTCGGCTTTAATAGAACTGGCACCAAGCAGAGCATCTACATATTGGTTTATGATGCAACAATTCTTCCTTATGTTTTCGGTTTCCATGCATTCCCTTGCTTCGTCTCGTCTTTTTCCTTCTGGCACTTCTCCCTTCCTACACCCTGCATCCTCTCCCCACTGCTAAGCTGCTAATCCACATACATATGCAGCAAGTTACATTATCCATACAGAGCACACGTCAGCCTTTACTTTCTCCTGCTGCTGCACTATAAGACAGTTGTTTCGAGGACAATCCCTAGGTGAATTTCTTTTTACTCATCCAAACAAGCCCTAACACATAATGGGAGAGGGATAGAGGGAGTAGAGGAGCAGAGGGAGAAAAGGTTAGGGGGAGAGGAGGAGACCCTGAGGTCCTGAGATAAGCAGCGATCCCCTTCTTTCATTCTTCACATCCTCTGTAAGTGTTCAGAAGATCCTCACAAGGGCAGTGTCACACACCCACCCACACACACCTACACACACACACAGTCCTGCAGCTACACCCTGTCATGTGGCCATCGTGATCCTATAGACTACCCGTGTGCTGCCTGCCGACTGAAGGATTTACCCCTTACATTGTAAAAATGACACTATTTACACTGGATTTTAACAAAAATTACAAAATAACTAGCAGAAGGTACAGAGTAGCTCAGAGATTATTGTAATACATGGTTACCACAAAGTATTGTACAGGTATGACCTACTTTTCATAACTTTTAAACAGTTATTTTTTAATTAAATGACAGTGAAATATCTGAATCAGAAATACTTGGTTTTGTTATGGTTGCTCCCATTCAAGAGTATAAGTAAGTAAGTAGAAAATAAGAAATGTGTAAATATATATATATAGTATACAACAATATATTACAGTGGTACACATAATCTGTGCGAACAATGCTGTTGAAGATGGTGGATATATATTAAGTGTTGGAACAGTGCTTTAAATATAGGTTGACTGAAATGCACAGTGTAAATAAATGAATGCAGTAAGAATGCCAGTGCTCTCGTGTATTGCACAGTTGAATTTTTTGCACAATATTACTATAGTGTTAGATCAACATTGTACAGTTGAAGATAGAAATGATGAATGTAAAAAAAAAAGTTGAGAAAACTCATAATTTCAAGGCACCTGCCTCCATCTTTTCAGTTCTGAATCAAACTTAAAAGTCTTACATTTTAAAATAAACTTTAAAAAGCTTTGCCGGACTGTAATCTTTAGTTGAGATAATTTACTTTTCTGTTTAAGATAAACATGAAACTTTGAGGTTTTTTTTATTTGATTTGTCATTATTTGGCTGCTTGAAAATTAAATGGTTGCGATTGAAACTATTATTCAGTTTCACTTTGATAAGTTTATTCAACAGTTTCTTAAAAACAGAAGTACATTTTCTCAAAACATCATTTGTTTGTAATTTAAGAGTTTGAGTTTGGCTCAAAAAATAAGTAAGTTGCCTTAAAAGTGTGTTCTCTCAGTTTTTACAGTGTAATAATTAGCTTCTGTTGAAGATGATGACACAAATTATAAAAAATAATAATAATAATAATCAGCCTATCAGATTATTATGTAAATGTAGAATATGTACAGCACTGATACTTGATGTCTAGACTCTGACCTCAACAACCCCCACAAGGAGGCACCAAGTTCAGCACAGCAGGGACAGCAGGGAGTGGGAAGTGACGATAATAACTTCCCCCTACGGAGGAACACAGACTGAGCGCCTACAGGTGGATGCAGGGGTGGAGGAGGTGGCGCTCGTGAAATAAGAACTGCAGCAGCAGTAGCAGCAAGTGACAGCATAATTTTCAGGTGAGTGACATGTGGAGCAGTCAAGCAGGAAAATGTGAATAATATGAAGAGGGTGTGTTGGATATAAGTGACAGTATATGATTTGAGTGCCTGAACTAAATTCTGTCACTTCATTAATGACATAAACATACACCCCATTTACAACTGGTATTAAAATATGATCTGTATCCAGATAAGACCTGAACACAGTGAAAGACAAACTACCTCCAGATGTGGACAGGGAAGCATTTACACCTGCGTTAACGCGTCTGTCCTTGTCTGCGTAACTTATCAGGATACAGAGGGCATTTTAGTGGAGTTATAAAGACATCTTAGTTAAAATAAAGCACATAGAGATTATATAACTGTATGCAGAAATTTAGAAAGCTGTTCAGATGTTCAGCTGATTGATGACACCGCCCCCATGATACAACACCACCCACACAACCCACGCCGCACTTCATGTAAACAAGATTACCGAACAATATCTATAACAATAAATTTAGTAAAGCAGAACAAGGGGAGCGTGTTGCTCTTTGGATGAGGCTGTTAGAAGCAGCACATGCTGCCACAATAGCACTGGCATCCTGGCACTAAATCAATTTACATCTAACCACTGCTGGATGAGCAGCTACAGCTGTTTGCAGTAGCTGTTTGCTTTATTATAAGCTTTTAGTATTGGTATATAATAAAAGATTTGATGTTTTTTTTACTGCTGGAACAGAACCTGGAAGTTCTGTTTTCACTTTGGCTCTCTATACCATTACAATATATGCAAAAAAGGGGGTTACTTTAATATACAAAATAACAAACGGGACATAAAAAATGATTGCTGTGCTACAGTAATCTTTAGAACTGTTGAACTCATTGTTAATGAGAAATTAGTTTTTTTGCAAAATAGAAACTAACCTCCATTGTAGAATATTTTTATTGCACAAGGATTTAATGAAGGAACAAAACCTACAAAAATGATAAACGTTCTGTATTTCTTAAACTGCGGTCCAATTGTCCATCTGGAATTAATATTACACTAGTGGTAGGCTATATAGTTTATTATATGAAAAGGGACAGTTCACCCAAAAATAAAAATTCAGTCATTATCTACATTACCTACTCACCCTCATGCTGAAGGTTGAAGGAAGTTTCTCCCAAATAATGGAAGTGAATGGTGACCAGTTTTCGAATGAAAAAAAAAAAAAACCCAACAGATTAAAAACATAAAATGCCTCCATACTGCTTGTCTTGTGTAAATCCAAGTCTCATAAATCCCCAACATGCCAAGTTGACAAAAAACATGTTATTTACACCGTGTTTTTAGCCTGAATCTTCGTTGTGGTTCTTTAGCTTGGAGCATGTGCACATGCACACCTTCTGAACTGGGTGTATGCTGTGACGGTGTGCAAACAGCATGTCAGGACTTAAGGAGACTTGTTTTTTTCCATTTGAAAACTGGTCACCATTCACTTCCATTGTCTGGGATATTCTGCAACACTATTTTCCTGTGAAACTCCAGCAGTGTTTTGCAGACTAACAAAATGGACCCGACCCTCGACTGGCATGAGGGTCAGTAGGTAACAACTGAATTTTCATTTCTGGGTGAACTATCCATTAAATTCTGTACTGCAGCTTTAATGTTAGAATACTATAACACACTGATGTACACTAGAACTTCATGAACTAAGTGTCACAGCTTGACAAAAGAGGCGAGTTCATTACCAAGTCGTGGGACTGCTGTTAGAATAGAGTAAAATACAAATTTATTGTCCATCTGTGTTCGTAAAATCAATTTGAGTCTCACCAGATGCAATAAAAACATCACATTACATCCATGTTACGTATATGTTAGACTGAACAGTGTAGATGTTTTTAGTTATTTTACAGCTAAAAAGGTGGGAAAACACTACAATGAATCATTAGAAGATGGAGAGCTGATATTTTTTTGAATATTCACACAGCACTTGCGCCTCAACCTTGTTAAAATTATCAAGGTTTCAGTTTCTTACAGCAGTTGATGCAGTGGCTGCTGATTTTTTTTCTGGTGAAAAGTAAACCCCAGAAATACATTTCACTTTTTCTGCAAGACTAAAAAAAGAAATGACAGAAAAAAAAAAGACTGCGTTCAGATACAGAATGTGCCTACAAACATCAGCAACCTAGAAAAAAAACATCACAAACACTGTGTTCATCAACATTATCCCTGATACAGAAGATCTTATTTAGTCTAAGAAACCACAGATATTTGATGACCTACATTTCTGTAAGATAAAAATAAACCAGGACTTTTTGTTCCTTTTCATTTGCAACATTTATTCAAGTTGATATACCTTGGCAAACCATGATTCTTCTTCATTAAACCTTTTGCAAATGAGTTGGCGAGACTTAATATAGCAGAATTTCACAACGTCAGGTGATAATTGTGTTGCAGGGTGTCTCCTAATGATTTGCATTTTGCTTGAGTGAAATTTTCACGATTGTGGTTTATTTCTGCAATATGCCGCAGTGGCTCTGTCCTGTGAAATTACTCATCACACCTGGCTGTTAGAGTGGAGATAAAACATGACGACGTTTGGCTTGTTTCGGAGGATAATAATTAGCTTGTCAAATAGTGTTTACACGTGGTCATTTGGCTTGTTTCCAAGACGACGCTCCACTAAATTATCGGCTGTCATCACAGAGTTAACTCAGTTTGTTGTGCAGCAGGACGACTTTGACTTGAGAGCCTCACAGTGAAGTGAAAGCTGGTCATGTGATCACATGGCCAACAAAGAGTAGGTGTGTGTGTGTGTGTGCAGCTCACACATCAAAGTTTAGTCTGAGTCATCTCATGTGTGTTTTTCTGCCAGTTTGTGAGCCACATGTGCCCGTTTAGAGTGGTGTATATGTGCTACATTTACAGCACTGTACAGTAAGGCTATTTAATATGTGTGTGTCAGATGTTCTGTATCCTCCAGCCTGTAGCTATGCAGATGTGCCCCGCATACACACACACACACACACACACACACACACACACACACAGACAGACACACACACACAGAAGGTCACATGGATAAGGTCACATGGGCTCACCATGTGCTGCTGCTTGAGGCCTGCTGAACTGGCTTCACACAACAATCCTCTCACTGTGTGTCAGTGTGTGATTGTGCTGATAAAAATGGCACTGTAAGTGTGTCTCTTTGCCATTTGTCTGACAGTGATGGCTGATTGTGAGACAGTACATGTCATTTTGTCTGAATTTAAGCCTAATATCAGCCCCAAAATGGCCCAATCTGACAGACGTGCTGCGTCTGGAATGATAATAAGCATCGGGCACAACAATTCAAGATCAAGAGTGACTTAGTGTCATTGTCTCTGACAACAAAAGTGTAGTTGCATCTCTTCTAGTAATTATGACTCTTGTCTGTCAGGAGCAAAGGAGGACACATTGTGGTGGCATTACAGAGACAAGCGGTTGGACGAGTCAACACTGGAGACGGCTGTTCATCTTCTTCACACAGACAACTCTGGTTTCTTTTAATCATGATCATGATTATTCCCAAGCCTTAATCAAGTAGTTATTTCAATGATCATAATCTTTCCTGAATTGTAACCAAGTAATTTTGGTTCCCAAACTTTCACCAAATCAGAAAACACTGATATGATATCATATGAAGGCATTAAAGGTCCCTTCTGGAAGATTTACAGGGATTTATTTGTACAGTGTGGCAGATATGGAAAATAATATTCAGTTAATATTTCATATGTTTCCATAATAATCACCTAGGGCCAGTATTTCAAACCTGTGTGATCCGGATCCTACAAAACTGGGATATAGATTTGGTAATCCAGTCCTAACCAGAATCCAGATCAAATGCTGTTTTGAGGGTATTTCAAAGCTCTAAGGTGGAAATTAGGATAGTTCTGGTTCTAATCATCCTGATCCTACTGGGAAGGTGGATTGAGGATGGATTCAAGGGCTTATTTATTTCTTGCATATTAAAGGAACACAGATTAGGCCGAAACAATATCCATTCTAAATTAAACAAATAACCAACAAACCAATATTTTAAAGGAGAACAGCAGAGAAACACACTTGAGGACATGTTTCTGCCAGTCAGACGCAGCTGGGATGCAAGACGCATGGAGCTGGTGCACACAGCTGCATGGATTAAAATGAGAACTTTTCTGTCGTGTGAGACATACTAGTGAAAAATGCACCAATCAAGAAACACATCTCACCAGTCAAGACAGGTGGAAACCCCAGGAACCAATTGTCCCCATGCATTTATGTGAAGATCAAGGACATGCGCAGAAAGAACGCAATCAGAAAGCGATCACACTCCTATGGTTCTTTTTATGGAAAGTTTTAAACCCTGCAACTGATTAACATTTTCATTTGGTTTGGTGCCTGTTTATTCTGATTGAGGTGTTTATATGGATCCTATCCTGTTTGGATAAAATAGGAATTAAATAGGAATATAAAGCTCCATGTAAACTTAGCTAATGACTGCGTTTACATGTGCACTAGTATTTGTGTTTCGGGGGTACCGAACAGTATCTGTTGGTATGGAACATAGCGGCTGAGATGGAAATAGGAATAAAGACACACCTGCAGGCGATCAGAAACCTGGATATTGTTAGAATCATGTAACACAGATATGAATAACCAGGTTTCTCATGTTCCATTTAAATGCCATATCCTGACTATAGTGAAAAACAGGATAAGACTCAAAACTAGGATATTAGTGCTCATGTAAACACACTCACAGTGGAAAACCACCAACTCTGCATGTTGGACGCCACGCAAGCCTCACACGAAAAGATGAGCATGCACGCTGCTTTGCCTTCTCTCATCAAGCTTGACATTGTCAGAGACATGCAAAAATGATGCCATGGTTGTTGAAATTCCTGGCGCTGGAAGACCGTCTCTGGCCTCTTAGATTTTGGTCAAAGTTTGTACGCTGAGGTCCCTGTGACCTCTAGTCCATCTCGTTCTCGTGAGTGTGATCTCTCACAGGATAAAATGATGAAGTGATGGCATTTTATTGTTATTTTGTTTTGATTTCTCCTGTAAAATTAGCAAAATAGCAGCTTTTGCACTCAACACTTCCAAGTCTTTATGCCTGTGTCTGCCGCTACATGAAGTTTTAATGAGTTTGTGAAAGCTTCAGATAATGATTTTCTTTGGACAAAATGTAGCTTGAACTCTTCACACCTCTTTTCTATGTCTCAGGAGCAGATTGCCCTTCTGCCCATTTCTCCGTCCACCTATCTACCACTCCATCTCCTTGCTCTTATCTGACTCCAACCACAATGTCCAGAGAGAAGAGGCAGACAAGAAATGACTGCAGAGAGATGAGGGGAGGTGGGCATGCCGTCAGAGGCCAAGAGGGACAGGGAAGAAGAAGAAGAGGAGGAGGCAAGTGAAAGGAGAGGAGGGAAGGTCACAAAAAGATGCTGCTGGGAACAACATCTCTGAGTCACACTATACAGTCTGTGGTAGGAGCTGAGAATGAGACAGAAAGAGGTCAATCGATAGATGGTCTGCACTTCTGAAAAGTGTATTGTAAACAGGCTTGGGAAGTAATGGATTACATGCAATGAGATTACATAATTAGGATACAAAAAAGTTAACTGTATTCAATTACAGTTACAGAAAACCAATAATACAAAAGCCACACTTCTAAATGTCAAACATATGTCTTATGCATAATAATCCAAATCACCTACTGTGCCTAAATTCACTTTAGCTCAAAAGCTAATCCTTCAACTACAGTTGATATTATTGATCTGAGTTTGCCTGGTTGTTTTTCAGGTGGCCTCAACTTTTTCAGACTGCAAGCAAAATGTCTTGGTCTGAGCTACTAAAAGAAGAGATGTTATTCTTTTCCTTAGCTTCTTGATATAAATGCGGCAAAATAATAGAAATAGCTAACAGTATAACACAAATCTTTCAAATCTCTGAAACAACAGTTTCAACAATACTTGAGCATGAACACCTTCATGAAAGCAGGATAGGCTGAATTAGTTTTAGAGATTTACCTGATAAATTGGAAAGTGAGTGTCTGTTATTAGGCTTTTATTTTTCTGCCACAGACAGTTCAACAGGTGCTGTGTGGTTGCCAGGTTTAGAATCAATCAGTGCTCTGGCTATGTGTATGCATATTTGTGTGTGTGTGTGTGTGTGTGTGTGTGTGTGTGTGTGTGTGTGTGTGTGTGTGCCTTTGTTGTTTCCCTCAGCTGCTCTGTGGTGTCCTAATGGAGCAGGAATAACAACAGGAGATCATAAACAGCAGCTGTGCCCGGTCAGACCACACAGCGCAGTCTACCAGCAAGCTGATCTTATGAAACCCACTCTGAGGTGACGGAGTGCAGCAGGGAGAGACACAGAAAGTGATGAAAGCTGCCGGAGTGTGTTTTATATATGCATTTTACTAGTATTTCACTGAATTTTTAGCAGCACGGCGTTGTAAGGGTCTGTCGGTTGGAGGGTGGGTGCAGACTACAATATTTCTACAGATTTTGAGTGGGTTGACATGAAATGTGGTATAGATCTCCATGGACCCCAGAGGATGCATCCCCGTGATTTTGCTGATCCTTACACTTATCCAGTCTCACCAGCAGCAGGCTTTCAGCTCTTCTAAGAAATATCTTAACATCTACTAGATGGCATCAGATTTTGGACAGATATTCATGATAACCTGATGATGAATCCTCTGATTTTTCATCATGTGCCACCAGACGTTTTGTTTTATGTTTGAGCTTAGCTTGAGTCAAGCAGCTGTAAAATGGTGGATAAACCCTTAATTTCCAATAAGTTCTTCACAATAAAACTTTATTTTGTCATTTAAACACTTTTATTGTGAAGCAGCAATATCAGGAAATGTAATCAGCAGTAAATTAACACGACTCCTAACCAGCTGAACATGAAACTGTGAAACAAAACAGTTACCTGAAAGAGCTAACAGCGATGCGGTAGAGAAACTAAACTTAAAACCACCGAGATTTATTTAGAAGCTACAAAAGTGCTGAGAGCTGAACACACTTTGTGCTAAACAGGTGCTAATAGAAATGCAAATCAGCACAGCATGGTTTGACTTTGCCTGACCAAAAGTACCAATGCAAAAGGCCCGTGAGAAATGTTCAGCCTGGTAACATTATCATTCAGCTCAAAGCACTGCTGTGCTGAAGTACAGCCAGACAGAGCCACTAGTGGCTTTTGAAACTTAGTTGTGTTACAATATGGTAGATTTAATAAGGTTTCATTCAAGACAGTAGCTCTTTTATAAAGGCACCTTGTTGTCCTTTTGGGGTACATCAAACCGTGTTGTCAGTCCTTCTATAATTGGTTTAGTCTGAGCGCAGACTGACTTTAAAAGGCTGTCGATAGTCTATTGTCAACAATAAATCCCATGACAAAACCAAAACTCTCTGTCCATGGCACTGAAGTACATTGGTTTATACTGAAGACTTGCATCTTTAACCCTTTGATGCACAACATATGAACACCCCTTCTAATGCGCAACATGGGTCAAAAATGACCCGCATTCATTTTCCATGTGTTTTCAGGCTGGGTGAGTGTTTCTTTGCTGTATTTTTTTAAAATCAATTTATTTTATTATTAAATGTCCCAATTATAATTTTAATATCTTGTTTTTGATTAGTATAAGGTCAATGCTTCCATTGTCTGTTTATTATTTTAGGAATGAAAATAGATTTTGGATTACTACACCACATGGGTCAAAAATGACCCATTTATCCAAGTGTGATTTTGAATTAAATTACTTCATACTATAACAATAATTTGCTTCAACTAATCACTTTAGCAATGCTTTGGGCCAAATAATCATACATTTTATATTTGAAATGTGTTTATTTGTCGTACACAAACATGGACATTCTGTAGACACATACCTCTGATAACAGTTGAACAGTTGATATTTTAACCATTTTAACATCTGATTTGTGACCAAATAAAATATAACAACTGATCACAGTACATATTGAATAGTTTAACAATTGTAATCTTATTTGTGACCAAATACAATAAAACACAACTGATCACAGTTTTCATGATGCATTTACAGAAGCTTGTAACTCTCTGAAACCATCTAATGATGCACTGACCTGCTTGTAGAACCACTCTGCTACACAAAGCCTATAGAAACACCTATAAAAACTTCAGCATAGAAATACAATCAAAAACAAAAAGGACAGCTGTTGTCATTTTCTGATGTAACTGTATTAAAATCACTGCATAAAATTAGATTGAAGCCAACTGTAAGTTGTTCTCCAAGTCTGTTAAATAACTGAGATTTCTTTCTGTCTTCAGGAGCAGTATTTTTATTAATTATGTGGTATTTTTCACCACGATAAAAACAATCCAACTTAAGCTACTTAACTTAACTTAAGCTAACTTTAAGCTACCTGGAATAATGAATAATTATAATAACATCTTGAGATTTAATTTTGTCTTTCTCCTGCCGTCTCCATTACCGCTTTTTGTTTGAATGAAAGAGGGAGAGTTTGCTTGTTCTTGTTACAGAGCGCCTGGACGTATTTCTGCTTTTACATCAGTCCCATTTCAGAGGAGCTACTGTGATTGGTTTCTTTCTGTGAGGAACACAGCATGTGACCAATTGCATTTAAGAAAAGAAGAAACAGCTGACTTCAACGATGTGCTCAGTCAAAAAGTAACAACAACCTTCCTACAAATGTAGTGGACTCAAAAGTACAATATTTGTCTTTGAAATGTAGTGGAGTGAAAGTAATAAGTTTCCAAAAAAACAAATACTCAAGTAAAGTACAGATACATAAAAAATGTACTTAAGTACAGTACTCAAGTAAATGTACTTCACTACTGTCCACCACTGAACATAACATATCTGATCACAGTAGACTGCTAACAGCCATTTCAATTCTTACATCCCTCACAAATGACCACGATTTTCGATGAACAGCCATGATCTGAATATAGAAAAGCAAATGCACAAAATATTATCATCAGTATACAGAGACAAGCTTGATAGTGGGGCAGCCAGGGTTTATTATGATCTTGAGGCATTTCTAGTGAGAGGATCTGTCAACTGTCGCACTAGTTTAGCTTTATTTTGGTGTCCTAGCTAAGATAGCTTGCTAGCTACAATATAATATGCTATAATACAATATAGCTAATAGTATTGAATATATTTTCCTCTCTGACAAGTAATGTACTTTTTCTCAAGGTAACTTAAACCTTATCAATTATTATACAGTTATATTTCACAAGTCTAGCTAGCTAGCAGCAGTTACTTTGACAAGTCTAACTAGCTAACTAATAGGCTAGTTATTATTCTTTCTGAGATAAGTAGTCTAATGTACTTATTTAATAGACTGTATGACTAATTCTCAAGGTAACTTAAACCCTTATCAATTATCATATACTGATGTTTCACAAGTCATCAAATGTCAACATCTAACTAACAGTAGCCTATTGAAAATGTTTCCCTTTCTGACAAGAAATGGAGCTACATAGTCTTCAAATTACCTTAAACATAATCAATAATTATGCAGAGTTATCACATCAAATTTCTTATCAGGTAAGATGATAATTATTGTAAAATAAGACTTACATGTTTCAGGTCTTCAAATAGTTCTCCACAGTGGGCTACAGTAAATACTGTATGTTACACAAATGTGGGTCATTTCTGACCCATGTGTGAAAACTTCATGAAGACTGACAAAAGCTATGCTTATTCATAAAGGAAGAACAGAACACTTAATATGATGATTTGTGCTAAATAAAACAATTAAAATTTACTGAATAGTTGGATTAATAAATGATGAAATACATAGATTATAAACATTCAGCATAGAAACACTCAGCCATACATGAAATAACATGGGAAATGGATATGGGTCATTTTAGACCCATGTTGCGCATTAGAGGGGTAGTGATATAAAAAGTGTTTTTATTCAAAATGTAAAAAAGAAAAATATACAAGAAGGATAAATTATGATCAAAAACAAGTTAATTGAGGAATACCTGGAATGCTGAGTAATAAAATTAATTAATTGCAAAGATACAGCAAATAAAAACTCAGTCGGGTCACTTTAGACCCATGTTGTGCATCAAAGGGTTAAAAAACAACTCACTACATTCTTTCATGTCCAAAAAAGAAGAAAAGCTTAATAATTGCCAGAAACAGGAGGGTGCAGTAGTTTTTAGCAAATGTGCTTGTTGAAGACTATTTTCAGCCATGGATTTGGTGGTTTGAGTATTCACAGCATCAAGGCGGGGGATTGCGTCAAAATATACTACAGGGGTCATGTCCATGGTAATGAAGGAAGATTGGACAACAATGGAGCTCTAAGGTGCTGGGGAATTAGCTATATTAGACTTCACAGGCAATACTGCAATCAGTTTATTGTTGGTTTTAGTTTTTTTCATGGGATTTCTTGACAATAAAAACATAAACTTATCCTTCAAATATGTAGGTATTTATATGGTCTGTTCTGTTCAGTGATGTTACCAGTTTTAGTGCATTGCGTGGGTCCTGGGCTCATTTTTACCTGTGGTGCACATTCTTGGCGGCATGTTCATAGGCCTAGATATCAGGGGGGACGTGCCCCCTGCGTTAAATGCGCATGTTAGGAACCTGTGCATCTGGTGGCCTGGTAGAACATTCAACTCCATATAATGAGGCTGTGAGTCCTCTGCAGCGATCAAGGGCTCAGTTCCCACCTACGGCCCTTTGCTGAGTCATTCCCCCACTCTCTCACCCCTGTCATGTCTTCGGCTTTCCTGTTGAATAAATACATAAAAAGAAAAAGCAAATATGTGCATTTGAATCAAAACAAAGCACCAGCCAGCTTGCAGTGCTCACCCACCAGCTCCACGCTCTCATTCATATGGTCACTTCTGGTTCCAAGAAAACAAGATGGCAGCGGCCTCAATTCTAAAACAGTATTCTACAAACCAATAGGTGACATCATGGTGTGTTTGCAATCGTAAGCAACCTCAAAGCAATGGTTGCAATCTGCTATTAAACAAAAAGAGGAAGATGCAACTCTGCACAGTTGTTGACCATGGAGGAGCCAGAAGGGAAAAGGAAGAGGAGGAGGAGGAGGTCTGATATTAGGACATTTTCTTTCTCAATCAGACAGTTTGGGTTCACTTTTTCAGTGTGTTGTTTTCAAGTTTGCTAACTAATCTTGAGGTAATGTTGCCTGCCAGTAGTTAAAGCTTGTTAGCTAGCTGAACTAGCATCAGCCAAGCTAATTTAGCATTAACTTTTCCTTTAATTAGATTAAGACATTTTACCATAAATTGATGCAGAAAAAGGCACAAATTAGTACCAGAATGTAGGAGACCAACAGACCTCCCACTTCATATGTGTCCCTGCACCTCAGTGTTTAAATGGAAACTACCCCTTTGGACATGTCTGATTTGCTGCTTTGCAGTTTTAGTGAATGCAGAATGATATTTTCTTAATTTTTTCCTAATCTCAAGAGAGGAATTAGTAGAGATGATAAAAACTAGTCTCATCACCCCACTGGAACAGGCAATAAAAATGCTGGCACAGGCAACAAAAATGTGTTCAGTATTTGTTTTTGTTTAATCTTTAAGCATATTTTAATAAGCCTGGCTGCAAAAGGCAACATCACTGAGGAGTCCTTACTCTTTCAGGAAGAGAATGACAGAAAAAAATGGTAATAGAGGGTTAGAAACAGATAAAAAGAGGAGGATGAGGGGTTAGAAGAGTTAATGGAAAGCAAAAAAAAAAAAGAGAAAGATTCTGCTGATAAGGTAGGATTAACTGTCCAAACCAGGCTGTCATCATCAACACAGATCAGGACATGCAGCATTAGCGTTCGTTGCCACGACGACGGTAACCAGAGATACCAGTGTTGGTGTTCAATCACACGGTGAGGTCACTCATTGTCCTGAGGAATCAGATCATCCATTACAGCCAGACCTCTGTGAACCAGTTCATTTATACATCAAACTGGGCAACTGAAGCCAGTTCACAGTTTCAGAATGGTTTTATAATACAGAGCCACACATGAGAGTTCAGAATGACATGCATCTAACTTCAGTTTGGGGTTTTAAAGTCAAAATTTGTCAAATTATTTAACTTGTAAAAATATGTTGACAAAAAGTCTCTTTGCCATTTTCGACAGGAAACCACAGTTAAATCTAACTCTCTCCAAGCCAACCAGTAAAATTAGTAACTTTACCTCACATAAACACAGGAGTTGCTGGTCTACTGCTGCCTTGATGGGTTAGTTTGATTATATTATTGGGTGACGTCTGTGTTTTAAAAGGTTAATTTAGATTCACTGATGTCACCCAATAAAACAAACTAACTAAAATTTTTTTCTTTTCTTTTTTTTTTTTTTTTTTTTGCTGCTGGGGGCCCAATTCTGCTCGTCCACACTGGGAGCGTGTCGACCACCATCTCCAGTAGGTAAAATGCTGACTATCGACGCGTACCTCATACAACCCTGCTTCAAATAATCTAAACTACCCCTTTAATATTTATTAGTATGTAATATGATGTGTTGTTTTCTGTGGGTTTTATATTTCAACACATGATTATAATATGAATAGATTGCGTATATTTAAAGATGTGAATGTATGGATAAGATAAGATAAGATAAGATAAACTTGCCACACTGGTGAAATTCAAACATTACAGCAGCTCTAAAAAGGTAGAAAATGGAGTAAGGGATAAACAGAATACAGATAAAAATGAAGATGGAATAAAAGCATAAAAGAATGAAAAATTTAAGATATGAAACTAATTATACACTATGTACCCCTTTCACTTATACAAATATATGCGGATGAATATAGGGAGAGAATATGTGGATGTATGGACCGAATACTGATTTATAAGAATCATTGTGCAGGATAATTGCACACATGTAGTAATACACACATTGTGTGTAGCATTATACCAAGAGAAAATAGTATAGATCGTTGTCCCCCTCAAAGGCTAATTGCACAAACATGACCAGTTGATCCAACACGGTGTGGGAGAAATGAGCTACTTACTGCTGTTATGTTAATAGTGGCTGATGTCTGTCAGACTGCTGCAGACTTTAGTCTCTCATATTATAGCTCAGTCCTCCACACGACACCAGGGCTGCAGCAATTGTTTGATAAGTCAGTTATTTTCTTAATTAACCAATTAGTTATTTGGTTTATAAATTGACAGAAAATGGTGGAAAACGGCGCTCACTGTCTTGTTTTGCCCACAACCCAAAGACATTCAGTTTACTGTCATAAAGGAATACAAAATCTGAATATATTCACAGTTAGGTGTTTGAAGCTGGAATCAGAGAATTTGTACTTTTTTCCCCAGAAAATTACACACTAATTGATTATTAAAATAGTTGGTGGCTAATTTACATAACAATGGACTCATAGTTAATAAATCATTGCATCTCTACACTGCATATTATATTAAAAACTAGTTAAATATTTGCTAAAATGTGATCACACGCAGTAAATGTCAATCTAACTACATGCCATGTTCCCAGTTGTGGTGTAAGCAGGAAGTTAAAAGACAGATAACAGAGTTGGAGCACGTCCTCTTTGCTGAAATGCATAACGTCAACAAACGGCACATTTCTTATTGCATGTAAGAGCACTGATACTGAGGTTATTAGGACAATACCAGTATTATTCCATGGTGCAACGGATCATTACGTTGGTTTACAAGGGAGTTGCAGAGATCGAGACAACCTATATATTCAATTACATTACCCACATTTACAACGTATGTGGTGATCTATAAGTCCCTTGAGATTTCAGCGCTGAATGGGGTTAACAAAATGACAGCGCCACTGCAAGGTGAGATTAGGAAACCAAAGCCTGATGCCAGCAGGGAAGGTGTTGTCTGGGTCCACTGCCGTCTTTGTTCAGTTTGTCTCTTTCAGCTCAAAGGGAAATGAAAGGTTGCTTTATAATACCCTATTAGGGCAAAGGAAAATAGATCCAATCAGGAGAGGCTGATGGTGACAAAGAAGTGTGTCAAGCAGCACAGTGGTGTCCCAGATATGAGTGCAGGGTTAAGTACAGGTGTTGTTCCTTAGAACAAGATGTATGTTATGGAACCAGGTTATTAAAGGAAGCTGCGCGTTGACACCGGGGTCAGGACAAGTGTCTGGGAAAAGAAATCATGAAACTGCTTATTTGCATTTCACCCTGACCACATTTGTTTTGTTTCGCAGTCAGATGTGACTAAGAAATGTGTCCTCTTTGAACCACTGTTCACTGTTTGGTTGAATGTCTGAACAAGATAAACGAAAAGACTGTTTGATTAGAAACTGACAAAATGCCTTGAAGCAGAAGAAATTGTTGGCGTCATGCAGGGATGGAAGATGGACTCCTTGGGGGCAGAGAATTGGGGAAATTGCACCATCCTCTTCTCTAAGGCCAGTTTAAGCTGGCTTCCCAGCTGCAGGAGGGAAGTGTAGGAGATATGTCATTATTTAAAGGAACAGTTCAACTTAAAGCCCTTTATTTTTGAGAGTGAGATTTAACTAAGTCTCAGAACAAAAGCACTTTCACAGTTTCTGTATGGGGGAAAACATGAAATACATCATGTAAATATCTCGGCTTTATTGGTGCTGGTTTTGGACAGAGCTATTCCAGCTGTTTCCCCCTGCTTCCAGTCTTTACACTAAGCTAAGCTGAGCTGAACATGTTCTCAGCAGCTTTTCAAATGTAGGAGCTTGGTCACTGCCCCGTCGCTTCAAACTATGATGCTGTAAATATCACTCTCACGTCAGTTTTGCATGTGTAGGGCTCTGCGGTTAAGTTAGTAATAATAAACATGCAACGTCTGGGTAGACTTTCAAAATAAAGGCACAAAAACTTGCTTAGCTTCAGACAGGAAATTACTTGGCTGGGTTTAGATACAGATGATGGTTTAAGTTAAAATAAGTAGTTATGTCATTTGTGTAATGTATGCATGTTATGTACCTCACATACATTATATACATTTCCTGTATAGAAAACATTAAGTTGAAAAGAAGGCAGCAATGAGTCTTGGTTTCACACAGGACACAAATTGCTGGCTAGTAATAGTAATACTCTCAGTATAGTCATTTGGTCTCTGCATGAAACTGTCCCACTAAGTTTGCTATTCAAATAAATGTTTAGCTATAAGGAGCCAAATCAAAAAAACTTGCTATGTCTAATTAATTTTGCTCAATTTACCTGATTTTGTTGGTTATTGAACCTGTTAATCCTCTCCTTACTAATCGTGTCAGGAGCATGGTTGTAACATTAGTGTCAATATGCTAATGAACTCAAAGGAAAAAAGTTGCTTTGCCACATTTGAAAGAAATTTGACAGCTATTATAAACATACTGTTCAAAACATGAGACGTGTGACAACTAGCTAGGTCTGTGACAGTGATGATTGTTTGGAACACAGCCTCTGATTAGTGGACATAGTCACCCCAAGGCATCTTGGGATTGCCTAATAATATACTAACAATGTAGTGAGTAGATAATCAAAGAAGACATTCAGCGTCGGATTCATCATTGTGGATTTATTTTACCACATCTCAAAAAATATATGGTTCAAGGCTGAATTGCAAAGCCACCAAAAGGGAAATGATCACACTGGAGCCAACATTGTACAGGATACAACACTAGCATTAGCTTTACGTTAGCCTCTCTTGTTCAGCTGACTTCAGGACTAACCTTCTTCACTTTTCCAGCAGTTGGGAAATAACAAACAAAACTTTTCTGGGTCTGAGAAGCTGTTTATTAGCTGACACACCGCAACCTGAACTGTACATTTACTGCCAGACTGACAACTTGCTGCTCTACTGTGCTTTGGCACCATCACTCTCAGCCTGCTATTTGCTCTCTCCGTCACTCGGACACACTTACACACTGCCCTTTTCCATGATGACGCTATATTCTACACTTATGACTCTATGCTTCAATAAATTCCAATAAAACATAGATTAATTACTGAGGCATGGTAAACTTGTCATCCTATGGGAATATGTTGCTTTGTCATTGCCGGAAGGAAAAATCCATTGCAGCAGCTCCGTCACAGCCCTACTCCTAGCTATTCCCATCATCAGCCCCAGAAGTAATAATTATTGTGTTTAATTATGCCACATGCGGGAAAGTGAGTTGCTGTACTTACTGGCATACGGACACTGACCAAGCTGCTGTATTTGATGCATTGGGAATGAGTACATGCTGCCAGCACACATCTCAGTCTTATAGACGAAGCAATGTTGGACCATTCCTTTAAAATAATCACATCTTTGATATGAATGTATTCTTTTATTGTTCTGTATGTTTCCCTCCTGAGAAATACATAAATATCCCTAAAAATCAGGAGGCAAAAAAATCTACCTATCCTTTGTGCTGTAGTCTCCTCTCCTCTCCTCTCCTCTCCTCTCCTCTCCTCTCCTCTCCTCTCCTCTCCTCTCCTCTCCTCTCCAGCGATTACCAGATGTGACCTATCACATGCCCCATCTGTCTAATGCACCTCATATCTCCGACAGTGCCATCTCCCTAACAAAATCCAGACTTTCTTTTTCTCTCTCTCACACACACATACAGTGACTAAATTTGCTCCTGATTACCTCCTCACTATCTGCTGTATCTTAGCTGTCGTACAGTCAGCCTCTTCAGGCCATTCATCACTGCGATGCTTCACAGTGATAGTGAACCAGTGTCATACATGAAGATTAGAGGACATCACTTCTGTGTCTGTCGTGGCGCAGCACAGTGGGCTTTCATATTTAGAAGCTTTTCCACCTAGATGGTGTTTTTACTGTGAAGCTGATTTCATTATTTATTTATATGCTAAACTCAACCCCAGATTAGGACTGACCTACTTATCTTTTCGGATACCAAAGCCTGGCGTTTCCCCCCCACTATCTTTCCTCAAGCAGACGACTGTTTCTGCAACCCCTCCCTCCATCCCTCGGCTCTCTGCCTTCTTCTCATCCCCCTGTTTTGCCTTTCTCCTCTCCTCTTCCTCGTTTCCCTTCCTTGATGTGCAGGCTGTCACGCAGTCACTTCTGTTGCTATGGCGAGGCTGTGGGTGCGAAAAATGGAGGACTACGTTTGCGAGAAGACGGAGAGGCGAGGGCAAGGATAAGGGCGATGATGATGACGAACAAGAACACAAAAGCAAAATGGGACACAGGACAAGTCTGAGACAGCGGGAGGTGAAGAGAAGAATGAGGAAGAAAGGTGAAAGAAAACAAGTCAGGTATGAGGTGCAAAAATGAGGAAGGCGTGTGAAACAAGTCTGTTATTGTGAAGGTTGAAAAGGACAATTCAGCCCATCTCTCCTGAAAATCTGTGAGAGGAAACTCAATGAGCAGCGGTCTCTCCTCCCCTGACAACCGCTGACAAGGTGCCCTTGAGCAAAGCAGCCCCACTGAGTGTGATGGTGTGTCAGCATCAATGTGAATGAAGGCAGTGCAGAAAAAGACCATGAATACTCAACACACTGTGATACTGTACTACACTCTTAGAAATAAGGGTTCCAAAAAGGTTCTTCCTAAAGGCTGAGATTCTACCCAAAACCATTTGCTTCTGAAGAACCCTTTTTTGAAGAAAGGGTTTGTCAAGGATTGTTGAAAAGCTCCTTTGTCAAGTGTTCTTTGTACCATAAAGGGGTTAGGTAGAACCTACTGATTAGCTGTTAGATAAATTCCTTGGAATATAAAAGGGTTCTCAGTTGTGTGGGTGGGTTCTAGATGAAACCATTGGAATATGAAAGGGTTCTCGGTTGAACTCCATGAGTGGGTGGGTTGGTTCTACATGAAACCCTGGGAGTATGAAAGAGTTCTCAGTTAAATCCTCTGAGTGGGCTCTAGAAAAACCTTTGGAATATAAGAGGGTTCTAAGTTGAGCTCCCTGGGTGGGTTCTAGACAAAACCCTTAGAATAAAAAATGGTCTTGGTAGAACCCCCTTGGTGGGTTCTTGATTAAATCCTTATAATATAAAAGGTTCTCAATCTCATGACTGGGTTTTTTTTAGAACCCTTAGAAGGTAGAAAGATTCTGGATACAACCCAACCCAACTTACCCAACGTGGAACCGGTCCCCTTCTGGTTCAAGGACCTAATTTTGAACCCTTTTGAGCAGTTCTGCCAAAAAGAAACTGGTTTGGAACCTGAAAAATTGGTTCCCAGTTGGAACCAATTAGATCTGGTTCTCGAACCAGTTCCGTCAAGCCTCTTGGTACTTTGGTGCTATGTAGTTACCCAGCATGCATTTCACCTGTTTTGAGTGGAACCACTGTAATCAAGGATGTCATCAACAGAGGACGCTGCACAGTGAACAGCGACCCGGAGAATATGAATAGCCTGCTTTGGTTCCCAAGGAAAACTTGTTATTTTTTGGTTCCAGTTGGGAACCAACCTTTCAAAACTGGTGTAGATGTGGGCTGGTTCACTAGATACCACCATGGTTCCAAGGATCTTAAATGGATGTGGCTCAAGAGCCAGAGCTTAATTGGTGGGAAAGGGTTCCATTATACCACAAGGGGTCTCCTTTAGAACCTCTCATAGGGGATTCTGGGTGAAACCTTTCACAGATGGCTCTTGGTATAACCTTTTATGTTGGGTTTTAGGTAGAACTCTCTGAAAGTGTTCCAAGTGGAACCTTTATAAATGGTTCTACCAAGAACCAAAAAGGACTCTCCTATGGAAACAAGCTGAAGAACCTGGTTCTAATCAGCACTTTTATTTCTAAAACTGCAGCTGAACTCCCTCAGTTTAAACAGTGTACAGTACACATGTATACAGCAGTGAACATAAATGTCTACTGCCGGCATGTTAAACAGGAGGAGGAGGAGGAGGGAGGAAAGGAGGAAGAGCGTCTCACGTACAGGTCCTTTTTTTTTTCCTCCTGATGATTCATCAGTGTCATCAAGTTTGTCTCTGCGGACTGCGCGGCCTCAGAAATAACCCCCACGTCACTCCCTCATGTTGTCATGGTAATCTCATCATCTTATTTTTGCTACCCGTGGCAATCAGAAGCATCAGGACATCAAAAAAAATGAGTGAGAAAAAGAGAAAAGAAGAAGAGACAGAATGAGAAATAAATAAGAACGGGTGTGAAATAAAAATGCATGTCTGAGTCAAAGATATGGAAGAGTATACATACACTGATACACTGCAGGAAAAACTCTAATAGGGTTGTACCGATACAGTGACAGTACCTGGAATTCAGTGCTGTAATCAAACATTACCTTGTTTTGGTACTTTTCTCTTTCTGTAATAACAAAAATGTATTTTCTGTCTGAATTCAGCTTTGAAGTGGACCCAAACACGAGTGAATGAACAAACCGGGGCACTGTAGAAACATGACAGACTCCATGGAAGAGGATCCCAGCCCTCTGCAGATATAAAGGGGTCATTCTAAGGTAACGGAAACAACCATTCTTACTTTCAGGTTATTATGCACTGTACTCATGAATATTATATCCACTTTCTCCCATATTCTGCCAGTAAATCCCCATAAATTTCACACACTGGTCCTTTAGAAGCATGAAGTTCGGTACCCAGCAGTAACCTCCAAGTGACAAATTCAGTGGGAACAAAAATGAGATACAGACTTGTGCCTTCATGGGAAACTAACATTGATACTCCAGTTGTTCACTGCCCCCGAAACAAAATGGCATCCGTGTTAGGAGTGACAACGCATTTTCTCTGGCATTAAGGCATTTTTAAAGAGTTTAATATGAGGCTGGTCACATACTGACAGTGCAGTTCTCTCTGTTGTACTGCCCAGCTCTTCTTCCCTTTGTTTCTGCCTCCAGGTGTGTGTATATTCATTGCGTGCAACTGTGTGTGTGTGTGTGTGTGTGTGTGTGTGCATGTGTGTGTGTGTGTGTGTAGAGTCTGTGGTGTAGTTGTTAGGGGCCTTTGAGACTTTTCTGTCAGGTGTCTATGTGGGGCAAAAAACACCAATGGGGCCTTTTATAGATGTCCACACACACACACACACACACACACACACACACACACACACACACACACACACACACACACGGATATGAATTGGAGTGGAACAGCAAGGTCACAGTTTTTTTTTTTGTTGTTGTTTTTTTTCGGGTGCCATGACACCCTCCGCAGAAGATGATAAAACAGAGAGAAAGAGGGAGCAGGAGAGAAGGGGGATATTTCTTCATAAGTGATGAGTTCTCCTTGACCCCAATTATAACAGCAGGATCAGGTGATTATCATTTTTCTTTTTTTTTTTTTTAAAAGAAAAAAGTAGAAGGAAAGAGTTATACATCTTCTCAGCTGTGAGGGTTGTAGGCTAAGAGGACTATTAAATGACTGAGTAGTAATGAAACAAAAAAGGGAAATTCTTTCACACTAATGCAACAGCTTCTCAACTGTCCTTGTGTGTAACACTTGACAGCAAATGTACTGTCTTTTATGAGCAGCTAATCTGAACTGAATGTCCAAGATGAACCTACACCCATTGAGCATTTTTCTGTTGAAAAGGCATTTAAAAAAAATGAACACCGTCCGAGGTGAAAAGACATTCAGAATAGGCTAAAAAGTTAATGTTTTTTTTGCAAAACCATTTGATTCAACATCCATATTTAGCTCATATTTCACCCATATTGATGACACTGACATTTGACACAATAATAGCCTCTCGTCACTTTGGACCCTTTCTGAGAACCTACATTGAAATGTCTCAGTTGAAAGCCAGAAAAACAAATTGCCTGGACCCTCACTAAAAAACTATACTGAAATTTCACAGCTGAAAAACAAAACAAAAAAAAAATCACTATAAAACAAACAAACAAACAAAAAACCAATTGAAATTGAAAATAGAAAAAAACTACCTGGACCCTAACTAAGAAACTGTGCTGAAATTTCTAAATTCAAAGCCTGAAAAAAAATGCATGGAGCCTCACTAACAAGCTACGTTGAAAGCCTAAACTTTAACTAACAAACTATATTGAACTTTCTCAGCTGAGAGCCACGAATGACTCTACCTTTCTTGCTAGGAAACTACATCAAAATACCTGAAATCCATCCGCTGTCAACCATGCATTTCCATTCCAGATTTCATGGTATTCTTGCCAGTAGTTTCTGCATACATTTGAGCAAGTGTTGAACCACCTAAATGACAGGGTGATATCAACATCAATTACTGTACTAAAACATATATTCATACTGGCCTATTGCATCTCTTTAACACTTCCTCTGACATGTAATTGCCTCTAAACCTGCAACTGATAATCACAGAGAGAAGAAGCTCAAAGATGATGAAAATGTTGGTGAGTGCATCGCTGATGGAGTCGAGATGGACGCGAAAATATACTAAATTATCAGTTTAGACCATCTTCAGCTGGCTGGCTGATCTTCCCTTCCCCGTGCCAACCCCTCCCCTAACATGCGTGCAGATCAACTGCTGCCTCGTGACCTTTGTTCCACAAAATGCTCCTTGCAGATTAGAGATCAGGGTGGTGCTTTGTGCTTTTTGTTTTTAACGCACCTGCTTGCGAGCTTAAAACTGTGTGCTCGGGTCCACTGATTGGACTATTTTGGAAGTGAAAGTGTTTCCCTGAGAAGTCACAGAGTTCCATAGCAGCTTTAACCGCAACATCTGAGGTGTGATAAACTAATTGGCTAGCTCCACATCTGGTAATTGGAGGGCAGAGGTAGCCTATTAATGAAACAAAAATAAAGAGATTTTAAAGAGAATTTGTGAAGTTTTCATCTTTGGGTTCATTTGAACAAGCTTTTTAATGTTCAACAGTAAATAAATGGCCATACAGCCATGCTAGCAGGTCTGCTGCTTATAGCTAAAGGTGAACATCAGCATGCTAACATGTAGCATGCACCCTGACAATGACAAATGCTAACAGGCTGATGTTTAGCTGGTAATAACAGGTTTGCCATTTTAGTTTAGAATATTAGCCTACTAACAAGGTTGCAAGGTTAATTTGATTATTATTGTACCACATAGGGTTGTACAACACAACCATGATGCAGTCCCTTCTGTGCTACTCACAGAAACCAATACAGTAAGTAAAAAACAAATTTTCATCATGACCAGCTCTACTCTGACTCTATTTGGCTAGTACTCATTGCCTTCGTTGGTTTGGTGTGTTTGCATGAGGAGTGTGATTGGGTAAGCTTACGGTAAAAAAAAATCAGGGTAAACCACTCAAAAACAGAGTAGGATGGGCCATCATACCACCTTACCATCCTAGGGAAAAAATTTTTAGAAAACCAAATACAGTAAAATAAATAGCAAGTCAGAAATAAAAGTACTTCACTTTCTAGAGCACAGAGGATTAAAGTTGAGCAGAAATTAAAAAAGCCATTTAACCTTTTTAGATTATATTAAAACAATAACATAACAATATATGCCAACAAATTAAAAAAAACCCACTGCTTTGTATTTTTGTTTCTGTATCTGTATTCAGATAGAAGACCAGAAGTGAGCGTGGTTTGAACTGGGAGTCTCATTATATCAGGAAAATGTTGATTTTTCTAACCTAAAGGATCAAAATGATTTTATATTAGCATGTAATTGGTAATTAAATATATTTCCACATCATCAGACTATACTTTTGATCTATATCTTTCTCTCTTTTTATTTTTTAAGTTGTATGACCTGTCTGAGGCCCACCCTTTTCCCCTTTGACTGGGGGACATTGAAAAAAATCAGATGTACAAGTAAGTATATAAAAATATCCTTCAGCTGAAGGGAATAATCTCGGTGCATTAAATCAGTGATTGGTTAAGGTATTTGCAACCTTTGCAACTATGCCAAGACAATCATGGAGCTGACTTCTTTTTATGAATAATAATAAGCAAGTTTAGAATGAAAAAATATTTTCATGACATTATTGGTGCTTTCCTGAATAATATATTCAGATTCAGGTGCGCCCCTTGTGTGCAACATCAACCTGGGTGCCAAACTCTCAGTGATAAAACTCATGGATCACCTCATGCCCATAATGTGTACTTTAAAGAAGTGCGTTGAACTGTTTCTGCATTGTTTCGTCATCTCCAGCAGCAATGTTGAGTGGTGCTCTTCTTGCTTCTTATATTTTCAAAGGAGTAGCAGAGGAAAACTGTTCCGAATATTTCTTTATAGTGCTAATATTTATTGACTTATTTACTGTGGCAGAGGGGTGGCAGGAGAAACAAACACAAGTCAATAGGTAATGCTTGGTTGTATTCTTTTTTTTTTTTTTTTTTTTACAAAGGATGATGCCCTCACTCAGGAGAAGGTTGATCTTTATTTCAATGGGTACATCCAGAGCAGCTGTTCTGATCAGTTTGACAGCTAAAAAACAAATTTATTTTCACAAATAAGTGGTTGCTGTGGTCTACCAGGTCATTTGCCATTCCCAAGTTTATCGGTGGGTTCTTGCATTTTCCAAATATACCGAATAGGCAAAATGTTTGGCGTGTCAAAACAATCTGTGTCTATGAACTGATGTTTTCATTCTTAATATAACCGCTGCAGTTGTACTTTACTCTTATTGACTCTTCATTTCCTTTCGTGTTGAGAGTAGCAGAGGACTTTGAAATCGGTGCATGGAAATTCACCAGAATGCAGGAAATTAAGTATCAAACATTCAAAATCTCAGGGGGGAGAAGGCCTACCTCCAAATCTCCTGCTTGATTTGTGTCCTGCGGGCGTAGGACCACTGGCAAATCAAAGTTAGACTGAGATGTTGAACATGGTAAACATGATACCTGCTAAACATCAGTATGTTAGCATTGCCACTGTGAACATGTTAGCATTAAGACATTAGCATTTTGCTACACTGTTATTGCAGTAAGTACAACCTCGTATAGCTGCAGACTAGGGCTGCATGATTTGGTAAAAAATCACGTTACAATTCTTATAACCGAATTTGAGATATGTGATACAGTTAATAGAATTAGAAGAAATTACCAGTTTTTCATTACAGTTTGCATGTTCACTGAAAAAAAATTGCAATGATGTGATATTTATTTAAGTCTGTAACAACCAAACATGTTTTCTTTAATTTGGAGAGCAAAATACTTATATAATACTTAAATACTTCAGTTTTCTCATACATTTTTCCTTTTTCAAAAAAATTGCAAGTTGGTTCTGCGATTTGGATACTGCACTTGGCCATACTGTGATTTTATTATGATTGCGATCAATTACACAGCCCTACTGTAGACTTTTGAGCATATTATGCTACCAATGTCAGTGGTGAGTCAAAAGTAAGAATTAAACAGGTAGAATGCACCACCTCTGTGACATTAACACTAACACACTACTGAATTGATTTTCTCTTGAAAGATATCACAAATACACATATGACACTATTCTATGAACTGATACTTCAGAGGTAAATTGTTCTAAATTAATTGCCTTGTCATGATCCTGGTCTCTGTGTCTCTGCATGCATCTATGTCTGCATGCATATGTGTGTGTGTGTATGTGTGTGTGTGTGTGTGTGTGCGTGCTGGTGGTGGTTAAATAGCTGCCTACAACTTGGCAGAACTCTGTTTAGACCTCGCTATGCATCTCAATGACGGCAGGCACGCTGCAGAATGAGTCAAGTACTGTCAACACTGGGAGAGCATTCAGGCTCATCGCTGGCTCTGGGATTGAGTTAATGGCAAGGTGTGTGTGTGTGTGTGTGTGGATCTCTGTGTGTGTGTGGGTCTGTGTGTGTGTGTGTGTGTGTGTGTGTGTGTGTGTGTATCTTGGCCTATCTCTCTAAATTGCCTCAAATGAAAGATGGACTTTTAATGCACAGCGTGTCTAATCAGGTCTAATCAGGACACTGGAACCTTCTGTGTTTTGCCAAGAGTCGACGCACTGACTGGCATAAAGGCAAAGACACTGTGTCACTGTGACTTCTGTGTTATTTTGCACCTGTGCTGTCCTGGTGACCTGCATACCCAGTGTCATTATGGGTAATTACTTGTCTGAAAAAAGTGGCTTGATGACTGAAATAACTTATTACAGTTTAAGGTGTGAAAATAAGCAGCACGGACAGTGAAAGTGTCTGTGGGCGGGTGAGTGAGTGAATCCATGCATATGAGCACAACTGTGAGCCGTCGGGTCACGTTATATCTCTGTTTGGGTTGTAGTTCATGCAGCAGCCAGCCTGAATAGTACCAGTGTTTGTTGCTCTCAGTGGAAAACCTTTTATGACTTTAGCAGTAAACTTTTGGAGACTCCAAGGCAATCAATTTTCTATTAATAAAGCTTTAAAGCTACGCTAGGCAAGATTTTAGTGTGAACTCTCTTTTTATTGGTCCAGAGGGATTCATGTAAAAAAATAACTCTAAATAGATTTGCCTTTTTTTTAATCATGTTTGTATGTTTGTTTCATACATTTGTATGTAACATATCGAGACTTAAAGGCGGGATAAAAACCGGAAGACCTGTTGTGTGCCATTTTCTTCATCACATTGAAATTGAAAAACACTTTAAACAGTGTTGCCAGATTGGTTTGATGGTTTCAACCTCAAGAATTGTTCAAAATCAACACAAGTCGATGAAAAAAAAACACCCAGATATTACAATAGTAATAGCATTGTGGCTCATAACAATTATCGACTACAACAATTTACAATTTAAGTGTTCACAAATGGGCTCACATGCAGATAGAAGGTCATATTGTAGAATGCAACTATAAAATATTTGCCTTTTCTGCCCTCAAAG
This sequence comes from Lutjanus erythropterus, assembly GCF_056507025.1. Taxonomy (NCBI): domain Eukaryota; kingdom Metazoa; phylum Chordata; class Actinopteri; order Lutjaniformes; family Lutjanidae; genus Lutjanus; species Lutjanus erythropterus. Next base: position 29,028,048 of record NC_139327.1, on the reverse strand, counting down.
ATAAAGAAAAATAAGGGGACAGCTCATAACAAAAACAATATATATTTTTTTTATCTTACTAGGTCAACTGCAACGAGCCTTCAAAGTATACCAAATTATTATCAAGTATACTCCCCCATTCACACTCACATGAAGAGGATGAAAGAGAAGTACATGCAATCCCATGCTTTCAAAATGCCAAACAAATAATGAGGTTGTAATTTAGTAAGTGGTTTCTGTTATGATGTACATACAGATTTGATAGCAGCAGAATTATTGGATTGTTATCGTAGCTGAGCTAAGCGACTGGTGTGTTCACTTAACTAAGGTTTACAATTCATGAATAGATTTTTAATGTACTGTTTTTAAAATCCAGCCTAGACAGTGTGATACTGCATTTTGGTAACACTAACACATAAATGATCATCTTTACAATTTTCTGTAGTAAAATCCTGACTTCATTCATTTAGTGTTTAATGATTTTGAGGATACCCTCATTTCGTAAAATGTGTTGCTATCCCACACTAAGCTCCACTAGGCATTGCTCCAGTGTTGCTGAATTCAAAGGAAGATTTTCTCCGCCGAGGTACATCTTATCAAAATCCTGTGGAATAATTATTCAGCAGAAATTCACAGAATATCACAGCATCGTTTTTCATTCACCACCACCACCTGGTTCTGTGTATACCAGCTCAGTTATTGCATTTAAACTGTGAGTTAGACAAATGAATGCGTTAGAAAAAAGTGCTGTTTCAAGGCGGCGCCCATTCATTCCAGTGAAAATTGCTCACCCAGTCCACATGGCAAAAAAGCTTTCTCACTTCCTTGTTTACTTCCTTGTTGCTGCACGTGCAGATTAGTTAGCCCATCATGTAAATTGTGGATTGAGGTGACAAATTTGGTCCCAAACAGGCACCTGCATCGAGTCCTAAGTCCTCTCCTAGATTTCAAATACTTTTACATTTATATTGAATCTAATCACTCAAAATGTGGCAAAACAAAGAGTAGGAAGATGGAAACTAAACTGGAAACAACTCTGAACACAGCGCTATGATAATATCACTTTTTCAGTTGATATAGTGAACTTGTTAGCAAACAGTTCCTTTTTGCTTATTTGTAAATTATATTTATTTACTTATTTAAAGTCTATATGTCCATCTGATGAATGTAACTCCAATATTAACTCTTCTTTTAGCTCTGTTTTTGGTCTTTACATACAAGTATTTATGTAATCCATAGTTAATATAAAAATATTGATTACAGCTGCTTTGAAACCAAAGCACTACACCATCCTGTGCTGTTTTAGACCAGCATGTTATAGAAATTTGAAAAGGAGGTCTGTTTGACTTACTTTGACTTAGTGACTAGTCACTGATTATCAGATCGTTAAAAGCTCCTGCAAGCCAGACTGAAAGCGGGGGGTTTGACTCATAGTCACAAAAGCTACGATGCATATTTAACATGCAGTGTAATCTTATAATAGAAACCACTTAAACATGCCAACCTGTAAAGATCTCCAATAAGAGAATCAAAATCCACATTAATGATGAGAAAAACATCAAGCATGATTCAGTTGGATATAGAATAGAGGTGAAGACAAGCTGACTACTGCATGGTTGTCATCGAGGTGGCCGTGGTTGACTTGGCAACCAAATCTCTGTGGAGTTGTTGGAATAGAAACAGACCGATGATTATTAAGATTTTTTTTTTTTAACTCGTGCGTCTACTCATTTATCTACAGCCTAAATAACATTGTTCAGTGCAGCTCAGCATGTAGGAAATTGCATATATGATGCTGGACTTGTGGCTTCTTTACATGAACATACACTCACGGTCCTTTAAGTCATGTTGGACTGAGTTTATTCTGTGTAAAAAGAGTTTGCTGCATATTATCGTCATCAGTCAGTGGGTGCTTGTTGTTTCAGTGAAAGCCTGAAGGACACTGTAGCATGACAGCAATGCAGCTATCCATTTTAGCTCCTGTGCCTCCTCCTCCTCCTCCTCCTCCTCCTCCTCCTCCTCCTCCTCCTCCACCTCCTCTTTCTCCCCCGCCTGCTAATCATCATGTGTTTCTCTCTTCCCATCCTCCTCAACACTGTCATCCTCCTCCTCCTCCTCCTCCTCCACTCGGTCTCTTTCTCTCTCTCCCTTGACTCATCATCCTTGTCCTCCCTTCCTTTCGTCCTTCTCCTTTTGTTTGAGATACAGGACCTCGGGGACTCAAGGCTGCAGTAAAACAAGTCTGATGGATTCAATATGTCCTGATTAAAGTCCTTGACCAAAATTCTAACAACATAACAGAAACGCTGTTAAGTATAGTGTATGGCAGAGAGATGAGTAACAGATTACATATAACAGAATTATGTAATTAGGATAAAAAAAAAACAAACAGAAAAGAGGATGTAATCTGATTACAGATAGACCTATATTTAATAAAAATAAAGAACAATATACCAACATGTGCAGTGTGTACACATTATAACACTTCACAAGTCTCACAACACCACTATGGTTTCTGTGAAACCAGCTAATCTTACACTTAATTCATTATTATGGCCTCTAGTAAAAAAAAATGCTTTCACTGGGCTGAAATTTCACAATTATATTGTCTTTAAATCAGAAAAGCCCAACATTACAGTGACAGTTCTGCCTTCTAGATGCTGACATTAGTGACACAGAACAGCCGCTAATGTTAGCTACACAGAAATCCAGTTAGCTGGCTAACCTGTCAATACTACTACTATTACTACTACTATTACTGCTGCTACTGCTACTACTACTGATAGTACTACTACATAAAATATATTTTGGGACTGTGGGTTGTGATGGAACAACTGCTAACGTTAGCTACACAGATCAACTGCTCACATTAGCTACACAGAACAACTGCTAACGTTAGCTCCACACCAACTGCTAACATTAGCTACACAGACCAGCGCTCATGTTAGCTACACACCAACTGCTAACATTAGCTACACAGAACAACGCTAATTTTAACTACATGGACCAATCTTTTATGTTAGCTACACAGGAATCCAGTTAGTTAGCTATTCTGTCAGAACTATTACTACTATTAGTACAGAAAAATATTTTGGGAGTGTGGGTGTTGATGCTGGTGACGAGGATGGTGTGAATAAGTTTATGGCAGTTTACTTTAAGCATTGGTGTAAAGTGTGACCAGCATAATGTTACGTAACAAAGTGGGCCTCGATGTTATTAATCTGTATATGCATATGTTGTATAACTGAACAATAAATTGATAAACCTACAACAAACGTATAACATGTATTCAACTAAAATATTTCATTTGGTATTGAGGATATAAGGATACTTTCCTAAGCTTGATAGTGGAGCATATAGTCAATATAGTTCATGAGTGCAGAGAGGAGGAGCTACAAACCCATTCAGATGACTATCAAAGCTCCATTAAACTCTTAATTTGAAAAAATTCTGAGCGTGCAGCTACACTAAGGCAGCTAGGTCTGTGCGTGTGTGTGCGTGTGTGTGTGTGTGTGTGTATGTTCGTGTGGGGGTGGTATGGATGGACCTCTCTGATGTCAGGGAGTGAGTGTGATGAGGCTGTGTCTGTGAGGTTGTAAATGTTTGATGGGGTTTGATCCTACCATCTGTCCACTACTGCTGGCTAAGAGGAGGAGAGAGGGTGAAAATAGACAGCACGAATACTCACGATGATTAAAAAAAAAAAAAGAAGAATGTTAGCATGTCATCGTGTGAGGAGCATTACAAAAGACTCATCTTTGAATGTGTGACTGAACTAAGACTGCAGGCCTTTACATGGAATGTTTGCAAAACATACGACAAAGATATAATCTAGTATCATAGTTCATATATAAATCCCCCACATAAGTAGCAGTAAATACCCAAAATGCACTATACATTCACGCTACAGAATATCATTATCATGTATTCATCTAATTTAGTCACATAAATCATTTAACTCTACAAAACAGTGGCTGGATGTAGCTATATTATCTTATAGCTAAGCATTTTAGTTAGCAAAAACATATACTGAAATCTGATTTCTGTGCAAAAAAATATGAATAAATGAATGAATGAAAACAAACATGTTAAAAAAAAAACAGATAAAAACAAACAAGTATATCAATAAAGTGCAATAAGCAACACAATTACATGTAATCTGTCAGTACCCAACCCTGTTTGCTATATATCCCTTCAAAAACACACCTTTGTTACGGTTTTCTTTTCTTTCTTTCTTTCCTTTTAAAATAGTTTTCTATATAAAACCATATGTAAACAATAATTTCTTATTTTCTTTGGTCACACACAGATATGTCAGGAGGACCGGCAGGTGTTGTCAGGTCTCTATTCGATCATGTGAAGACAAGATCTGATGTACGGTAGCTAGTTTAGGCACAAAATCTGACTCATTCGACTGTAAAATCCAACACATAGTTGGTAAAATATGTGTATGCGTAATGGTGTGTGTGTGTGTGTGTGCTTCATAACTAGTCAGAGGCGTCCTCTAGGGCCCATAATAACATTGGCAATAGTTCTTCTTCAGAGCTCAAAAGAAAAGCATGACAACATTATATTTATTGCCTCAAGGTGTGTAATATTATCTTTTTAAAGTAAACAAACATTTTGAACAGGCGCAATTCATATATTTATACCAAACATCTAAAAATATATAAAAATCTCAGGACTAACTTCCCACACTCCTAAAAGTAGAGGAAACAGAGAAACCCACACAATGATGGTGCAATGTTCCTGTGGGATACATTTTAACTTCAGTATAAAGAAACAAACATGAACGTAGAACAAGGCTCACCTGAGAAATCGGAGTATAAATAATGAAAAAGTGATGGATAAGTATATGATTAAACCAGCGCTGGGTAAAATGTGGCTCAGGGGCTGGATGGGCACAAGGCCATCATGGAACCAAAAATTAAAAATCAAGCAAAGACAGTCAATAGCATTATGCTTATCATTAAACCATTATCAGGCCTTTATTTTGAAAAGGAGTCAGTGCTGTGTTAATTGGTAATGATATCTGTATCTTTTATATTAAACTGTGACTTCATTCACTCATGTTGTTTATGTTGTTGTTGCTCTTCTTCTTCTGTGTGCAACATGCACGGTACACTGTAAAACGAAAAAAAAGAAAAAGGTTTTGGACATCAACAAAATATTCGCTCACAATTCATCACGTCAATTCAAAAAGGGTGACCAATAGTAGAAGTGCCCTGATCATTCCATTATTAGAGGTTTGGCCAATAGTTGGACGTTTTCTCATTTGTATCTGGCCCATGGCAGCCTGATCAATTTCTCATGTGGCCCCCTATGGAAAATAATAATCCACACCTGGATTAAACCATTAGAAAATGTTAGAATCTGTATACTGTACGACTAAACCAGTTTTGATTGCCAGGGATCCTTGTTTCATGTTTGGTTAGTTTTTTTTCTCTGTGTTATGCCCCACCCTGAAGCAGCCCTATTGGGGTGAACAACATTCCACCATTAACCCAAAAAAAAAAACAGAAAAAGACACATTTAAAAAGAACAAATCAATGGGATTTACTGACAAAGCACAGATAACAAAGATGCTAAATCAAGATAATACTAAATGAAGAGTAGCTAAAGTCACCAAGACAAAACATAAGTTTCAGGCAACACAAAAAAATACTTCTGTGGAGATACAATGGACCTCATGCAAGAATGTTTTTGTATTGATCTCCTAAAACTTTCATACTTTCTTTCCGTGGGACTACTTGTCAAAGTGTTCAAAGTCGGATTCGCCGAACCCTTTTAACTTGCCGAGCCTGTCATAAATCACTCCTTTCAGTTTGATGAATGCCCGCTGACCATGAGGAGTTGAGATCTGTGTGGATCACGACATACAGACAGCCGTGCCGCTAGGATGGCTAAAAATTTAAATAGGCCTAGTGAAAGAGATGAAAGAATACTGTGACATTTGCTGCCCATGTATCTGCTTTAAAAGGTTCTTCTGAGGGCAGAAGTGCAGATGATCAAAGAATATGCTAAACAGTTTGTTATGGATTTTGTGAGGTATTGATTGTTGGGTGCCATGACATTTGTGTGTACAGAGAGTGTGTATAGCACGGACATGATTAATGTATGTTTACAAAGCGCATATGCTATTCTGTGTGTCATGAATGTATGATGAAGAGATATGCATGAATGCACACAAAATGCTCTTTTGTTTGCATGCATGCACCCAGGACCAACCCCCGCACACACACACACACACACACACACACACACACACACACACACACACACACACACAGTCACGTTGCTGTGTTCCTGCCATGACCCCAGAGGCTGGTGACTGGCCGAGCTTCCAGCCAGTGCAATTTTAACAGATTGATCATCTATGTGTTATACTCCAATCAATGACTCTAACTACCAATGGGCCAGATTGTGAACTCCACAAACCGAGGTCAATAAACACAACAGATCCTGAGGGGTCGGGGGTGGGGTTAGGGGTGGTGGTGGGGATCAATCTCCTTACTAAAGGCCGCCGCCTCGCACTGTCGCTCACTGGAAAGGTCACAAAGTCTTTCTGCTTGATAATAATGCTAACGCAGCTTGTACGGCAATCATCACCCTCTCAGACATCAAATAGGATTAATGAAATCCTGTAAACTCCGTTGACCTCATATGCATCTGTGACCTTCCTTTACAGTAGCCCTTCGTCAGATTTGTTTCAAACTGCTGCACTCTTAAAAATAAAGGTGCTAACTAGGACCGTAAAGGGTTCCTCAACTTGTCCCCATTCGAGAGCCCTTTTTAGTTCCTGGAAGAACCTTTTATAAAGGTTCCACATTGAACTCTTTCAGAGAGTCCTACTGAGACCCAACATAAGGGCTTTTCACACTGTAAATTCATAGTCCAGGGCTAAGCTAAGCCCAGGCCTGTACGATTTACACCGCTCTTGTTCTAGCTCTGGGTTAAATGTCTGTTGCTACAGCAACTGTTGTGTGAATCGATCTTTTAGCCCCAGGTTTAGTCAGTTTTTCCGGGGATAATGACCCCACAAACTTGGGGCTAACCCTGCTGCAGAACAGGGTCAGTAAGTCCTGGGCTAATTTTGGGGTTAGCCCACTTTGGAATCTGTCAGTGTGAAAGCCTCCTTAGCTAGGAGCTACGTGCAGTACCTAGAACCATCTGTGAATGGTTCCACCCAGAACCCCCTATTCTACAGAGAACTCTTCTATGGTGTAATGGTCCCATCCAGAACCCTCTTTGAGGTTTTTTCCAGATCCTTCCCACTTTTTAAGTGTGCTAACAAGAACCCACCCAGGGGGTTCGACAGAGAACCTATTCTTGTTGGCTATTCCAGGGGTTTTATTGAGAACCCCCTAGCACTTTCTACCAAGAACCCTTTTTTATATTCCAGGGGTTGTATTTAGAAACCACCCAAGGGGTTCTACCAAAAACCTTTTTAAGTTCCAAGGATTTATCTAGAACGTACCCAGGGGTCCCTACTGAGAATCTTTTGTTATATTTCAAGAGTTTTATCTAGAATCTCTCTAGAGGGGTTCTACAGAAAATCTTTTTATATTCCAAGGGTTTTACCAAGAACCCTTGTATTTTATGGCACCATAAACCCTTGAAGTAAGAGTAGTCAACAATCCTTTAAGAACTCTTTCTTCAAAAAATGGTTCTTTGCATGAAAAAGGTTCTTAATTAGTCTTACAAAGAACTCTTAGCAATCATTTTTTAGGTCAGTTTTATCTAACAGACACCCAGAGATTCTACCAAGACCCTTTTCATATTCCAAGTGTTTTATCTGGAACCCATCTTGGGTGTTCTACCGAGCATGCTTTTATATTAGGGTTCTTAATGGAACCCTTAAAAAGAACCCTTGATGAACCATTTCTACAAAAAGTGTTCTTCATAAACAAATGGTTCTGGATATAATTTCAGCCCTTGAGGAAGAACCTGTTTGGAACCTTTATTTCTAAGAGTGTGAGTGTTGAGAGATTTCCTGAGATCAGCATTTTGACTGTAGATTAAGAAATCATGTGGCGTATCGTGTTACGTAACTTCGCCCTTACGGTAGCTGGTGCAAGCTCAGGCTGAATAACAGAACGGTGATTGTGTTCTCATCTAATGATAAACCAGGACAAATTGTGCTTTGAATAACTGAATCTTCTGAACCAAGTTTGTGAGAAAGTTAAGGTAACAGAAAATGAGACGTCAGGGGGAGTTAGTCCCAGTTAGCTTTTGGCTTGCAGACCTTTAAGGTGTAAAGGGACCACAGTGACGACAGGAACATCTGGATGAGTAATTAAGATGGAACAATCTGGCTCTCAGAATATAAATGTTTGACAGGGAGGAATCACTTATTCCTTCCAAGGCTCCCAACTCCCACTGATTCCTGATATAGACGACCGTGCCAAATGAACCTGATAAAACCCATCACATTAAAATTTCTCAGCAGGCTTACAATATGTGTTTGTGAATTTTTAGCACTGGTGTTATGGATAGTACATTGTATAATAATAACTTAAAGGTCTGCTGTGAAAGATTCATGGGCATTTATTGGCAGAAATGGAGCATAATATTCTCGCGTATATTTTAATTGGTGTATAATTACCTGAAAATAAGAATCATTTTATTTTCTTTACCTTAATGAGCTGTTCTATCTACCGAGGGCGTGGGTCCTTTTTTGTGGAGGTTGTGATTTTTCATTGCCATGTTTCTACGGGAGCCCAGACTGTCAAACCAAACACTGACTCAAGATAGGGTGAGGCAAGGTGTTTGCAATCTGGACATTCACTGCCAGCCTTGATGTCACGAAATCCTATAACAGAAGAATTTTCTTGTGCCACAGTAGACAACTCCAGATCAGAGTAGAACCCTCTCTGACACAAAGTCATTGCAGAAATGACAACGTAACTGCTAACTAATCCCATCCAAAAAATAGTCTGCATTTCATTTTTAGCTAATATTTTATCTGTCATAGCAACAATAGGAACATTTCTTCACACTACATGAATAAAAAACACCTTGTACCTCTCTCCTAGTTAATCTGACCTCATTTATTCTTAAGAGAAACTTTTTAAATAATATAAAATGGCTCCAGATCTCTGGCACTGCAATGGGCACTAAAATAGCTCCTCTTCTCTTTTGTTTGTCACCTGGAAGAAAAATGCTTTATCATCCACAGAGCAACCCTGTCCTCCTTTTTATTATTTCTCAGAAGCGTTATTTTGATGATGTGTTTCTACTTTGGAAAGGACCAATCCCCATTCTGTTTTTTACACTTTCACACTACAGCCTTGAAGAAAGTAATTTTCTTGCACATAACAAAAAACAAAACAAAAAAAAGTTGTCCTCTCTTCCTCTCTTAAAACATCACCTATAGATCAAAATACACTTCTTCGTGCTCAAAGCTTTCATCCCATCCCTCTTAAGAAAAGTCCGCCTGTAAGTTAATTCACCAGACCGAAAAGTGATGAAGGAGAGGAATATTAAAAAAACAGAGAAGAAATGCCATCCAAATTTAGAGAAAGGAATTACAAAGAAGATCGGCTTGTATCTGGAGGAAACAAAGTGGATTCAAAGAGCCGAGAGGCTTATCCGCAAGTTCAAAACCCTCCAAATCTAAGCTGCATCTTATTTACTGCACCGAGAACATCAAGGACATAATTCTAAAACATTAGCATATTCTCCAAAACAACACATCCTTGAAAGAAACCCTTAAAGACCTACCTACAATATGGTAACTTTAAAAAGAGCAAGAAACATAAGGGACGGAGTTGTTAGAGCATGCCAACATTTTGAAGTCCAAAACTGCCAGTGAAGCCTTTAAACTATCCCGGCAATGTGAAAACCATCAGTAGTAAAATATGCTTTTCCATTAAAGAGCGTATCACTGAAAACAGGAGCTGCATTAAGAGGAATGATGTAACCAGTCCTGCTGCAAGACACACACTTTATGCATAGAAGTGATTAAGTCCAGCCAAAGGGGTCATAAGGTCAATTTATTGTTCAGTGTGGATCATGTCCATTCCTGGGGGACACAGCTCTCGTCTCCCTGCCAGTTTGGGAATGCGATGGGCCAGAAGTCACATGACTGTATGTACCCAGCCCGTCTATGTGTGGGTGTCCCATTGACTGATGTGTATTTATATGATTGATGTTTTTTTTTTTGAATACTACAAATGAAGTTCTTCTTTATACTCACGTGACAAGTGTTTTTGGTCTTTTGACCTCTTGAAAATAGCAAAACATGAGAGCATCCAAACTATTTTCACTTCAGTTTCTTCAGCGGATTAAACAAACAATATATCGCACGTTGATTAGTGAGCTTTAGACAGATTTTGTTACATTTGCACCAAGCTCCTTGTGTTTTTCCTGCATTCATGTGGCGCTGGATTAATTGGGAAAATGAGTTCCTGACTGGGAAAATTCCTGTGAACGCCCAGTCAAGTCAGACAAAAACATGGAAGACGAAAGTAAATATTCTGTTGATTGTAAGAAACTTTTTAGTAATTCATGTAGTGCATATCACTTTTTTTGTTCACGTGTAATTTATATATGGTGACCTAGATTAGATTGAAAAGTTATTTATTAGTAATAACAGTTGATAACAACTGAGGTAGAGCAATATTTTGTTTGTTTGTTTGTTTATTAGAGCCCCATTAGCTACTGTATTATAACAGCAGTCCCCATCATATTTCAGCGGTTTTAGGGATTGTTCTAGTGCAGCGTAAAGTCTGGGATGAAATCACTTTGTTATATAAAGCTTCAGTCTGTTTCCACACACTTGAATAGCAACATAAGTCTTCACTGGGACACAACCAGATGCTACAACAACAACAACAACAACCCTATCCCCCACTTTGTAGCGTCCATGTTGTTTCCACTTAACAACTTAAAAGTTCATGAAAAGACCAAAGTTGGAAGAACGACTTCCCGACTTGGCAAAAAGGACCATCTGAGCACCATGTGAATGCAGCATTTATGCTAAGCTAAGCTAACTTGCTGCTTGGGTTGGCCTCATATTTAATGTACATATGCGGGAATGGTATCAGTCTTCTAATAAACATCTCTAAGAGAAGCAAATGAGTGTATTTTCCATTATATCAAACTATTCCTTATTTTTTTCGAAGCACATACTAAATAATAAGCAAGAAAAGACTAACAGCTATTAAACTTGACATCTTCCTTGCTGTGGACAATTTCACCAATTTTTATGTTTGGTAGCAGAAAGTTTAGAATTAAAGTAGTAAAATTGTTGATTATTATCAATAACTAATTATTTTAGACCCTGTTTTTAGAAAGCTATTGTGGTTTTCAGTGCTTTGCATACAACAAAAACGTTTAATTTGCAGTTACAGAGAAACAACTCAAAGTCACTGAAACTATCTGCATGGCTTTATTCTGGGAGCGTTGCAGTGAGTGGGAGAATATATAAAAAAGTTACAGTTTTCTTTTGTTGTGTACTTTACTGACCCAAACATCTATTCAAGATGTGATAGAAACTTATAAACCTTTCTATAACTGCTCAGATAGAAGATTTTAATTTCCAAGTCATGTTTTCTATATGTGCGTGTTTTACCTGAGGCAGGCCATAAATATCACCATGGATTGGTACTCAGTATTGGCTGATACATAAAGTTCAGGTATCATAATCGGTACTGTGAAGAAAAAGATGGTATTGGAACATGTCTAATATTATTTGTATGTTTTAAAATTGTGTTTGGACAAACTCGAATGAAGAAATTCTTACAATAAAAATATGTTTCCATTAAACACACAATCCTAAACAGACTCAGAAGTAGCCCAGATATCTGGAGCGCACAAAACCTACTCAGTTAATTTCCACAAGTGATGACTTTAATAGATCAAAGCAATGCAAAGTGACATTGTTGCACTCTGCATGCACATGGCGTGAAGCTCCGCCTGTAGGAGCTTCAACCAGAAACTCCTTAATTCTCAGTTCACAGCTGACGAAACTAAGATTTGGGGGATTACGGAGTTGCTGGAGGGCGTAACGTGAAGTCATGTCTGGAAACCTCCGCCTGGTAGTCACACTGTGCACATCATTCAAACTGGCTTTCTCCACGTCTGCCGGCTGACACACACATCACAGTGCATCGCTGTACCCTCGGAGGTGCAGCTGTGTCGACTGATAAGACACACTCGGAGCTCCACCTCGCAGTTAAAGTGATCTGGATAAAACATAAGCCCAACCAGTTCTTTCTGTGACACACACACCCTGAGAAGACTAGCTTCATGTCTCAATAAACAAACTAACTTAACACACACACCCATTATTATTTCTTTTTTTTTTCCACTGCACACACACGCAAACACACATATATCAGTGACTTTCAGGGCTGTAAGGAGAACTTTCCATTATTGATGAGGCCACATGCTCTGTACCTTTATTGGGGCAGGGGGTGGCTCAGGTCTGCTTGACTCAGCATTCCTCTGCCATTGCTCTTTCTTTTAGCCTCAGTCAGCAGTGTGTGCGTTGCTGTGTGTGTTTGTGCGTGTGTGTACAGACAGGAAAGAGAAAACAAGAGAAAGACAAACACAGACAAGGATCCCCACGCTGGACGATCTTACAGGAGACACAACGCAGGTCGGTGTACAGCCAGCAGGTCAACAGGCAGCAAACAGACTTTTTGATCTTGACTTGTAAGTCAACAAAAATTTCCAGAGGCTTAAATCGAAATTAACCCGGAAGAAAAGGCCAAGACACCAATTTACCCACCAAGCACAGCCTCAACAGGCCTACAAGACTTTTGTTGCTGCAGTCAGTGATACAACAAAGAAGTTGGCTGTCAACCTCCTCTTAATTTGAGCTGGAGATTTTGGAAATTTCTGAGGGCTACAATATCTTCTGCATGGCGTCCAAAAACAGTGGCAATTTGGGAGTTTGATTTAAATAAAATCCCGTATCAGCTTTAACAGCTGTCTTCTGGGCTCAGTATGAGTCTGATCTTAACCCAACTACATTGATGTAATAAAGAAAACTGGTTACAGCTTTTGAGCCGGGCTTCGTTCATTTCAACGTTGCTAAGTGACTGAAAAAAGATTCAAAAAAGCCACGCCTCCAATGTATGACTGTATTAGGGCCAGCCATAAGGAAAAAACAGGACAAAAAAACAAAAAGTGAGATGTTTTTTCCTTTTGATTTTCAAGAATGAAGAGAATAAACCTGAAATTTCATGATTTAAGTCAAACTTATGAGAAGCAAACTCCTAATTAGCTCACATGGCTGCGTCTACAAAATGCCTTGTGTGGTGGAACTGGTGAAGTACTTCAGAATCGGTTTCAGTAACAAGGAAATTTGTTCTCTTTTAGCGCATAAACACAGTGTGGTAATCAGCATACAGGCTTTGAAGAGATTGTTCTGAAAACTGCATTTGTTCAGAAGGAGAAACCACACCAACTCAGAAGAGGTGCAAACTGTAATGCAAAGATATATAAGATCTGTCTGAATTGCGTCCAGGTCCAACCACTGATATCAAGACAAGACATTTTGTGGAGGCAGTCATATGTTCTAATGTTAGAAATTTCATATATTCTCAAAGGTTGGACCTTAATCTTGAAATTTTATTCCTGGCATTTCGACCGATTCTTGAAATGCAACAGCATTTAAAATGCATTTTTAAAAACTCTCCTTTGATTTAGTTCAACTTCTGAACATTTCAACTTTTCTCAACATTTCAGTTTATTCCCTACATTTTGACTTTTATTTTTTTCAAAATGCAAAATGAAAAAGAAATCCTCTTCTCATTTTTACTGGACACAATAGATCAGATTCTGATAGTGAAACAAATCATTTTGTGATGGCTTCAGCACTCAAAAACTGTATCTAAACTGTATCTACTGGTTTACAGCTGCCTCTTTCACAATGTAAGTCTATGGGAAAAAGTCCAGGGCACTTCCTGGAGGCTGGCCCTACACTAAGAACATTAGCTCTGCTAATTTTTATAGATTTGAAATGGTCAGTCAGGGTATCTTGGAGGGGGCAGGCTATGAATTCAGGGGTGCATGCTGGGTAGTTTCTAAACTGTAAGTATATTTGCCAGTTCAGTTCTGAAGCACTTGTGTTTGCTAATTGTCCTTTCCTTCTGTTGTATTTTAGTGTCATTCAGCAAGCTTGTCAATATCTGATCATATTTTATTACATACCTTTATTTCAGGGTAAATTTGCACCAAACACCAAAGAAAATTCTTTCCTCCGTTATGAACGTGTTGCTGGATCTGACTGTGATGGCTAATGTTCGTAAAATAATGTATTTTAAGTATTTCAGATACTCAAATGCAAGCTCTTAAAGCATTTTGCTTCATAGAACATTTGTTGTTGTTTTCTGCCCAGCGAAATCTAAATGACAAAATACACAAAAGTAATTAAATAAGTATTTTAAATACATTTAATTGAAATACTGCCCTTCTTTGCATACAAGGAGGGATCTGCACATTGAAAGGCTCCCGTTTAAAGTACTTATTCGTGTGATATTTTGAGCTCCAGGCTCATCTTCAGACTGCTACTTATATGTACAGAGAGTTGGCATCTTAAAGAACCCATAATTCATCATACATCCACCACGTGATATATATTTAGCACATATAACGACCCATAGAAGTTACACTGTACGTGCCCACACCAATCAGATAAATACCTGCGTTTTTGAAGAAAAAAAAGTAAATAATTTTAGAAAAAAGACATTCAGCTATTTTTATGATCCAGCACCAGTCCCATTGGGTGTATTCATATGTGCATCTTTTTCATTTTTTTGAATCTCTGCATACAGCCATACTGCTAGTGAGGATAAAACTTATCCTGGGAGAAGCAGAACTGGATGATGAACATTGATGAAATGCGATTACACCATAATATGACATATTACATGAGATTCTCCATATTACAACACTTATTGGGAAACCAGCTCAATGCGACTTGACCTGACTTGACCTGCGACTTGAACGTCACACGATCACAGCTGAAAATGATCAAAATGGTGGAATTTTCATTTGATGCTGGCCACCGCATCCAGCCGCTGTTGTCCTGGCCTCTTTTCAGCCTGTCACCCGGCCAGACTCATCAGCCATGGAGAAGTGCCCAGAAGGTAAATGAAACCACTCCTGCTTTAGAGGCACAGTGCCTCGATTGATTTCACACACACACATCTGTGCACATTCTTGAATTATACACATTCACACACACACACACACACACACACAGACACGACCCTTTGGCAAATAGATATCTTGTTTCCAAATGTTTTTGTTGCGCTAATTCATAAGAAAAATATAGATGCAAACAGCTGAAAATAATCAGAATCCCTTTATATGTCACCAGCAGTGAATGAATGAACAAGTAGCCCAAATTTGACATTGCCATGGCAACAACAAATTCACACATTGCAGCCTGCCATATATAGTACAAGAATCACTCAAGATACAAGGATGTAGTGAAAGATAAAGATAGAGAAACACAATTATACTGTACATCCTTGACCCAGTTTCCCCCAAAGGAAAGGATCAATATAATTTTGACTAAACCAAGACATTTTGTTCGGTCCTTGTTTGAGTACAAGGTTAAATCTTCTCTCACGTAGCTCTTTGTGAAACTTTCTTGGCATTTATGTGCACAGTTCACATCTGATTATCACGACCACCACTAGGGCAAAATTGGGTAATCTTCCAGTAGTAATTTTCTCTGCCAGTTACCGTAATTATGCAAATTTTCTCTCTGAAGTTGGTGCTGCTCCGAATAAAATGATTTTTTTTTTTAAAGTTCATTACATTTACACACATCTTTCAAAGATAGACCATTTTTAATATCACTTGTCACAATGTCCTTTATTAATATGTGACTTTACACACAATACTGGCTCAGCCTAAAAGAATTAAAGTGACAATTTGCATGGATGTTTTTAAAGGCAAAATCAGTAGGATTTGTCTGAGCTGTTTCATAAATGCAACAGAAAGATGCCAGGACGTCAAATACACATGTTTTGTGTTGATCCTGAGTGTCTTGAGCACAGCAAAATAATGAGAAAATAAGGAAAAACAGGCAGGAGGCAGCAGCTTCTCACACTTCTAGTGGGTCATAAGTGATGATTGAAAGATCTATACTATTTTTTTAATGGAAAATGTTGCATATTATGCCTTTAAGTATTCCAAGTCAGCCATTATTGAGTAAATGATATGAGGCTTTGACTAACTTAATTAGTCTAGCACAACCAGACTGATTTGCTTTGTCCTTTACAAGCGTATTTAAGTTGAACCAACTTAACTTTAATTAGAAGGTTTTGGTGTTATGAAGTGGTTGAATTACTTTATTATATGCCCCCCACCTGTGGTACAAACTTCCTGAGTGCTACATAAATAAACTTGCTTTTGCCTCTAAGTTATTCTAACTTTTTTTATTTTACTTTCATTCTAGTCAGAAACACCCATGCAAATTGTTACCTTCATTAGTAACTTATTTTACTTCAGTCATAATAAATTACATAGAGAGATTCCAGTTTTATGATCAAACTGGTCATTGTAATACCAGTGATCAGCTTGTGTCCACCAATTTCTATATCATCACCTGTGCACAGATTTAACATAGCAATACTTGAAATCATCCAACAAAACAAATAAAAAACAAACAAACCCTTAAACAAGTGCAAAGAAATTTCAGACATACATTTAATCAATTTAATTGCTCATTCATTAATTTCCATCTTTGCTACAGTGCAAAATGTTGAATTTTGAGTGTGTTAACTCAGTTAACTACATATTTGCTTAATCTCTCTCTCTCTCTCTTTCTCACACACACACACACACACACACACGCACACACACACACACATACATATGCACGCACACACAAACACATTGACAGTCACTTCACAGACCCCCAGCTGCTGCTCTGCTGTAATTTATTATCCCTGCTGTACCCAGTGGAGTCATGAAATCAGCCTGGCCTTCGTGACACACACACACACACACACACACACACATACACATACACACACACACTCAGTCCATGAATCCTTTTTCAAACAGTCATCCCGGCTCGCTATCCGGGCAGAGACCTCTTTGGCTTAATTAGTGCAGGGTCCCCGGGGACGCCACAACAGGACAAAATACACTGGACGGATGAAGGATGTGAAAGGTCTCCGGCTGTCAGAAAAAAAAACAAAACACACACACTAAGGAGAGGAGTTACTCTCTTATATAAAAAGTGAAGGATACTGATGGTTTTTAATTTGTGCTTCAAATTATGTTATCAATGATTATAAATGATTAATTAAGACAGATCAATCAGACTCTGGTCGAAATATTGGAAAACTGGCTCATCTGTCAATTCTTCTTTGTGTGAAGATTATAAATAACATTGTTGAAAATAAATGCAACACAAATGAAATCCTTGTCTGAGGCGTTTAAAACACTTCCAAAAACTACATAGTCTATGTTTTTGTGTTTCTTAAAGAGATAATTGTCATTTTTTGAAGTGGGGTCGGTTCTTATGCATGGTTAGGGTATTATTGACAGTCGATGACGACTGCCACACCCCAGAACAGAAGCTAATCAATGTTCTGCTATGAACAGGGTCAGCCACAAAATGTATTTTACACTATGTATCTAGAATATTTTCACCACTTTACCTTGCTGTCTACAGTCTTTTCCAACAGGAAATCAGAGTTATGTTATGTTATGAGGGCCAAATATCGGTCACTCTGTCTAAACCAGACTCCATTGGCAAATTCAGTCGTTTTACCTCACAGAACACAGGAGTTGCCGGTCTACCGCTGCCTCGGTCAGTTAGTTTGTTTGTGTTATTGTGTGACTTCAGTGAGTCTGAACTAAACATTTAAAACACTTAAGTCACACAATAACACAAACAAACTAACAGACTGAGGCAGCAGTAGACCAGCAACTCTTGTGTTCTCTGAAGTAAAATGAAAAATATTTGGCTCCTATAATTGTGGTTTCCTGGCTGTCGGATGACAAGGTAAAGTGATGAAAATATTCTAAATATAGTATGCACTTAATCTAATATTGATATTTTTGTGTGAATCTTCTTTTTAAGTGGCTAAAGTACATTTTCCTGCTGACTCCATACACAGCTTCCTTCCCTCTGTGCTTCTCCAAACTGGGGCATATCGACCGCCATCTACTCTGGGTAATACACTGACTATCGATAAGTACCTCATACAACCCCTCTTCAAAAAATCCAAACTATCCCTTTAATATGACCTTCCAGATATGTACGCCAATATATATACTGTGGCATTTGCATGCGTCCGTGATCCTACTTGCCACAGCTTTTCTATCCTCCTCTCTCATATTTGCTTTTTGCATCATCTAATTCACCCCCCTCCCACTCCACCCTGTACCCAGAGGTCCTTGCTGTGTCCCAAAGCCACACAGGAGCACGTCCACACCGTTTTGTCAGCAACATGTACACTCTCTGAATATTTCATGGGACACAAACACGACCCTACAACAGCACACCATGAGGCTTTGTTACATCCATTCAAACCCAGCCATCTTTCTTTCAAACACCACACATGCAGAACATCTACATAATTTACACAAATACTATCGCTGTCATGCATTTCCCAAATGTCAATTTGGGAAAGAGCCATGTTTTTAGATGGCTCACAATCAAAGAAGTGAGCCAAGCCAAAGGGAGCTGCAGAATTTGCTCTACCGTCAGAGTAGCAGGAAATTGTTAAAATTGAGATTTTAAAAGAACAATATGTAACAACTGTGCATCCAAATAGCGAGCTGGAGCCATAGACTATATATTAAGTAGGCTGAAATCCTATTTAATATACAGTCTATGGCTGAAGTGAGTTATTTTCCTCCTGCACCCTTGACTTGAGGAAGCTCAGACTGGCTGCACGTACACCAGGGGAGTGCAAGATGAGTACAACATTGTAAGTTGACTCACTGGTACACACTGCAACTGTAGTTCAGTGACTGCCTGCGTTCTGTCTGCCAAACTCCAGTAACGTTCTGCTCAGTTTAACAGTTGTAATGTACACCTTCTACAAGATTATTGATGATTTCTTATGACTCATGAACAGACACTTACCCATTCGGCTAACATTTATCATTAGATTGAACTGTAATCAAGGCGGAACGGGCAAACAATAACCAGCAATGTGTGCAGCTAGTTGACTGTACAGTTAAATGTTGCCATCCTCGCTAGTCAACACCAGAAGTACTTGTCAGTTAAGTAATTAATGTACAAGGTTGGTTAACTGTTGCCTCTATTAGCAGACAGTAGCCCTCCTCTGTTCTCACTAATGCCCACATGGCCAGGAAGTTGTTATCAGCAAAGTAGGACAGATAACAACATGTAAAATTAGCGAGGTTCATACGTATCACAGGCACAAACATTAACCTGCAAGGAGAACAGACTGCTGCTGCTAGCACTGCTAACGTTAGCCACACAGCTCTGTGTAACCACTTTCATTTACCTGCAGTGTTTAAAATGCACAGTGCAAAGTGGCACACACTTTAGTGACATTTATAATTCGACTTAAGTATTGTAAAATGTGATTAAGTTAGGAATAGAAATTTTAAAGGTGGAGACTGCAGCTGTATTGTTGTTGTCAGAGAGGACGGTATTTCAACTGACATGTTTCCTTAAATTCTGATGGCATGTCATGGTCACTTGTTACAGCAAACATATTACAGATTTCTTGTTTAAGACATAAATTATCAGCATTGGAGTTTAGCTTCTGTACATATGGGTTTAAAAAAACGTTTGTGCACATATACAAACACGCACACACACGCATCTGTACTCTGGGAGAAATTGCACCATAATTATGCCTAAGGTAAAAAGGCGATTAATTTTTTAATGGAGCCAATGTTTTATTCATAGCACCTATCCAGTCTTGGATACGGCCGCACACTCGAAACCATTGCCAGGAAGAGAACACATGGCAAAAGTAGCTATTAGCTATTTCATACAGTAGACGAATTACACATCTCAGTAGCTTTGAACACAGTAAGATTTTAGGGCTGAAACTGTACACATACAGATGCCATAAATTATTTAACGAGTATGTGTGCCATTTCCTGTCTGCTTTGTGGTTTGGGAATTTGATTAAAAAAAAACAACTGTGTGACGGAGAGTGAAAGACAGACAGAGAAAGGGACGACAGGAAGAGAGGGTGTTGTCTCCTGAGTGAGGCCAGTAAGACCGGTTATTCTGTCCTAGAAATCCATTTACTGTACGGATCACTCTGCCTAATCATCCACCCCGCTGTGAGAGGAGTACTCTGCCCTACACAGGAGAAACCGTAAAGCTGGAGCACATTAGGACTATCAAACATGAACTCCTGCTGATTCTCGCCCTCCGGTGTGTGATTAAGATTTCACTTGAACACTTTTGTTTGGGGAACGGAGCGGATATTAGAAAAGGAGGAAAAGGAAATGGAGGTCACGAATAGAAATTATGATGTATCATAGAAATGCATGATACAAGTTTTACGCCGGAGCTGCTGTAGTGTTGGACCTATTACATTGATTAAAAAGCAATGCAGGGAAAATGACTAGCATTATTATATCATTATCATTATACAATTAAAATACTAATTATATTATTCCAGAGTAGATAAAGAGGACAGAAATTTTTGCTCTCTAAATTCAGACAGAGTTATTCCTCCAAATGAAGAACGTTAATGACAAGTGCCTCATATTACATTTAAAGGGAGCCGACATTTATCTGCAAGTCCTCCGTTTTATCTGGAAGTGATGGAGCTTTGAGCTGGTGCTTAGCTTCATTGCCAATAAAAGTCAGGGTAAGACTTTCTACTACCACATCTATAGTGCAGTATGGGACCATTCATAGTGAATTAAAATGCATGCATAATGCTTTATGACTACACTCATAAACACTAATGCTTTGTGGTGCACTATATCAACAGTCATAAATGAATTTCATTATGAATTATATGTTCAAGTGTATTCTGGATGCTCTTGACTGATTATAAGGTGAACGGATGGCTCTTTGTACATTATAAATACCTATATTCACCTGCACATACCTCAACTATCAACTGTAGTAAGGACTTTGCTGATTGGCATTATGAATGCATTATAATTTACTATGAATGCCCCCATAACACAGTGTAGATGTGGTTTTCATAGAAAGTGTTACCAAAGTCAGTTGGGTTTCTTAACTTTGCAGAAGTTTGAATTACAGTTACCAGCACTGTGGATAAGAAAATTGTTTCGGTGTATGAAAGTAGGGAAAGAGTAAAATTTGACATTTGTCTTTTCTTTCTTGCATTTAATTATTTTAGCATGAAATCATAACTGTCAAAATAATTGACTCAAATTCATTTTCGAGGCCTCCAAATTCTATCACGTGTGAGGATATTTGCGCAGCTCGCACCATTTTGCAAGCTAAATGTGAATAGTGTTACTATCAGACATCTGTAATCTATTTTTTTTTTAAATCGGATTACTTTAAGCCGGTCACTCTCTAACCCTGCCAATACCTGCCATGCATCTCCACAGTGCCTGCTCATCCTTTTTGTACACACTTAGCAACGCGGGACACAGCAGATTCCCTAATTTATCACTCTCTCCCAGCTGGACTTGAAGTGACAGATTTATTAGATAGCCATTTGGGGCTGCATGTAACGCTGCCAGTTGAGGGTCGGCGAGACTGACAGAGTCAAAGCTGTTTGATGACCTCGAGGTGATAATGACCGTACAGGAGAGAAGGACACAGAGGAGGACAGAGAGGGAGATAAAGAGACATGGGGAATGGTGTGGGCGGGTGAAGGAAAGACGGCTGGACGGTCAGACGACTGGTAGAGTAGAAAGCAGCAGACTCTTTGATGGGTTATAGCTGAAAATAATGTGATATACTTGACAGAAACTGGAAAAGATTAAGATTAAACCTGTTTTATTAGATAGAATGCTGTGTGTGCAGGGAATGGTAGCAATGCTAAAAAAAGAAGGATTATTTAAAGGTACAGTTCGATATTTTGGGAAATAACCAGAACCATTTGGCTCTGAAGAACCTTCTTTTGAAATTTTTGAAGATAGGGTTGATCAAGAACCACATTCCAACCACTGTACCATAGAAGGGCTCTTCTGAAAAGGTTCTCGGCAGAACCCCTCGGGTGGGTTCTAAATAAAAGCCTTGCAATGTAAAGGGATTTGTGGTAGAACCTTTTTGGGTGGGTTCTTCTTAGCACCTTTAGAAGGTGGAAAGTTTGCAGATGGAACCCCTAGAGAGGGTTCTGTTATTCCAACCATGTACCATAGAAGAGGTTCTAGGTAGAGCTCTCTGAAACGGTTCTAAGTTGAACCAAACCCAACCAAAAAGGGTTCTCTGGTTGTTGTATGGACTAAACAAACAAGATATATATGAATTAGTGGATTTTAGAGGTACTGGTTAGTGGATTTTTTTTCTCACCTTTGGATGGAGCCGGCAAATGTTTCCCACTCTCCATGTCTTTATGCTAAGCTAAGCTAATCATCACTCCCTGCTTCCAGTCTTTATACTAAGCTAACCTAAGAATCTCTTAGCTGTAGCTCAGTATTTAACAGTCTGAAGGTCTTTTCACACCGCCATCCAGTCACGCCTCCAGCCAAGGAAAGGTGGCAGAGGAGAAGCGATTTCAATCACGGCGGAAGGCATAAGAACTGGTTGCCACATGGGCACAGATTTTGCCCTGGCTTTGGCCAATCAAAGAGAAGAAAATGGGCATCGTGGAAACAGCAGGTATTGCAGGTCAGAAAGACGCAAAAATTGGAGGAGCTGCTGATGCTGGTGTCTGAGTACCCATAGCTGTACAGCATTAATGTGTAAATTCAGTGATACTTTTATTATTGAGGTTGTATTGGACATCATGACGTTATAGCTCTGAATATAATGCAGTTCAGCACCACACCACCCCTAACTGTGACCTCAGTGCTTGTAAATATAATTAAGCTAGCGCCCCTATGACAGTGTCAACAAAAGTTTAACATTATAGGAAGAAATGCAGAACATGGATTACTTTCAGTCTTCATAGGATAACTGATAATTACCCGCTTCTCGTGGCTGACGCTGATATGATAACTGATAACTTTATATTTTTGTATTTTAAAAAGAAGTTAATATAAACTGTAGTTTATGCACACCTGAGGGTAAAAAGGCTAAAATGTAGTGAGCGCAAATGGATGATTTAATATTCAATAGCTTTGACCTAACCAAATCAAACTGACATCAATATTACAACAAAAACAAGGAGTTCTAACTCTTCAAATGTTAATTTATTTTTTCTAGTGCATCAAAAACTTTGCAAATATACTTCAGCTTTTATAGAGCATTTTGCCTCGCAATTCAAAATAAATGCTTTCAAATAACCTGTTCAATCAGAATTTATTGTGGCTGTTATTTACTGGCTATAATTTATCAGAATGATAAATAATATGAATTCCCATTATTGCCCATGATGGTCCTGATATTTATCATCCTCAGTTATAAGCATCATAGAAGAGGAACTTGACATATGAAATCCGTATGTAAAAAATTGGGTTGACCGAGAAAAAAAGGATACTATGACCAATAAAACAACAAAAACGGCAGAAATTCTGCAAAACCTCCCTGCTTCATTTCCACATTTACAATGACGGGGCATGTGATCAAGAAACTAGGGCCAAGGATGCTCTTTTTCTGATGCATTCCCATCCTTTCCAAGGAGGGGGGCCGGGGTTGGGTATCTCAGTTTTCTCACGACCTGATACCGGCTGCATCGTGAAAGGACAGGACCGTGCTGCTGCTGCTGGGAGGAGTTTATTTTTTATTTTTTTCATCAATCCCGACCTCAGTGGGCAGTATTTAACGATAGCAGGGGGTGTACCATTGGTGCATGGCCGTTGAGTGTTGTAGAAATGGGGCGAGGCTGCCGGTTAACCAGCCAATCGCATATCGAGGTGTGGCTCTCGGCGGGCGGGGTCACGCGAGAGGGGGCGGTGCCAGAAGCGGAAGTGTGTCTCGGCTGATCTCTCGCTGTCATTCGGCCACGGTCGGTTCCAGGAGAGAGGGGCAGCCAAGAAGCACACAGGAATCGGCTGGCTCTGGAGGATAAGACAGTTAGCGAGAAAATATACTGAAATCAAAACGAACAATGAAACCGATCGAGTAAGACTTTGTGAGAGAACCGCGGCCGAATATATTTCACACATTGCCACGTTAACAAAAGCTGTTTGAGCATACAGTCCAGATTAGAGGCAGCAGATAGAGAGCTGTGTCATTGAGCAGGCAGGACACGTCAGGAGAAGGGAGAAAAAAAGCTGACCGACTGCACTGTACGAGTCAGCTATCAAATCGCCTCTGAAAAGCTTTGCCTGACGTGCTATTTTTTTTTCAAGGACACCACCTTGCTCTCAACCCGAGGGAAGGATCACGTCAAAGACGTCGCCGAGGTCGAAGGTGGTGATCAGAAGGTGAAAAGAAATTTTACTCGTCTGTATTCAAGCTGTCCAGCTAGCTAGCATTTGTGCTATCGCGTAGCCATTTTTTTCCTAGGATGGCGATGGAATGACCCGCCCCACTCCACCTCTGATTGGCTAATACTCATTGCCTTCTTTGTTTGGGTTGGCTAGGTGTATCAGGGTAAGCCAATCAGTGGCAGAGTAGGGCGGGTCTTTCCTTCGCCATTCTAGGAAAAATATCGCTAACGTTAATAGCTAGCTAGCTAATGTTAGCACGAATGGAAATGTTAGCTGACCAGCTAACATGTCTAGTTGATTTAAACCGCTTGACTGTCGACTATTTACTTAATTGTAAAAACGTAATAATCAATTAAGATGTGTGACACTATTTATTGGGTGCCGCTCGATAAAAGTGAAGTGTTTGACATATTTCTGATAAATTTTGAGGCTGGACTCTCCATAGACTCCTGACAGCTGTCAAACAAGGTCGAGTGTTTTTTTCCCCTCAACATTGTGTCGGTTTACTACCAATATATTCAACATTTATTGATGTTTTATACTATTATTTTGTCTTTAAGGTTACACTGCTTGTAAATAATTGTCAGTCAGTTGGTTTGCGTTAGGAGAACCGTCTCCAAACGGAGAATGTGTCGGCTCGACACAGCAGTGCTTCCAGCTATATTGGTAGCTGCCAGCGGCTCAGCTGTAGACTTACAAGCTGGCAACGTCACGGGGTTATAATTAGCTAAAGATGTAACGTTAACTGCTTGGCTTTTTTCAACTGTCCAGAGTAATAAGGGTAGATTGTTCAGCGCAAGAATGAGCTCATTCATGACAATGTTGTGTGATTATCATATGTCTGGGAATTCTCTGAGGGAGCAAAACAGACTCAACCATACTTGTCAACCTCTAGACCTCAAAATGGGGAGGATTTTGAAATCAAAGCGGGGGTCTGGAGAATTTGGGTTTTATAGACCTTGTTTCCTGTAATCTGGTAACCTTTTAAAGGATGAAAACAGCAAAAGTAAAATAGACAGATAGGCCTATGTATATTTGTCATATATTAGCTGAAAAACACAATGGAACCACTTAGCTAGTCATATTTCAAATTTGATTATGAAAACACAGAAAATAGATATTTTACAAATGTTCTCGGGTATGTTAATCAGGGTATGCTAGTTAGGCTGCACTCAGGAAAAATATGACCTTTTAAAATTTTCCGTAAAACAGGAATGCATCTTTCAGAGACATCTGAAATGTCCTTCTTTAAGTTTTTCTTTCTCTTAGTACTCTCCATGTCTCTCTCATTTTGTCATACACTGAGGAGGACAGGGATGAATTAAGAGAACTGGATATGGTGGGCACAAGCAGCTTTCTTTAGCGTCTTGTGCAGCTGTATTGTTGTGAGTTGTAGAGTCTTTGGTCCTCTACAAGCTGTGCAGCACCAGAAATAGGTTGTGATGATGAAAATGAAAAAATGGCATGTAAATTTCTCATAAATCAGGATAAATCTGAGAGAATTCTGACCTTGGGAGGAAATCAGGAAAGTGCAATGATAAATGGCAGTCTTTCAGAAAAATTGTGAGGGTTGACAAGTATGGAAGCAACAGAAAAAAGGGTCTTTTATGTCACTAGAAAATGTCTGTGGCCATCACCTTGTTGTTTCTAAATCCCTTGATCTATAGTGGAATGAGAGAGCCTGACTGCTAACTCAGTGCATGCCATCCTGTGTGCTCTTCTCTCAATAGGACCAAACGATCACGGGATAGCATTTGTGTGTGGGGGGAGAAAACAAATGGGGGATTACGGGTTTGGAGTCCTAGTTCAAAACAACACTGGCAACAAGTCTGCATTCCCAGTCCGAATCCACCCGCATCTGCAGCCCCCACACCACCACCAAAATGTGTCGCAGAGCCCTGCTGCTTTCATAAACAGCACCACAGCCGCAGGGAATGGCACCACGGGAGGCTCTCCCTGGCTCTTCCCTGCCTCCGCCACCCACAACAGCGTGCAAGACGAAATCCTTGGGGGCCCAGAGAAGCCCAAAGCACAGCAGCAACAGGAAATGCAAGAAACGCAAGAAAAGCAGCAGCAGTTGTCCCCTGGGAGTCACCAGGAGGGTGGAAGTGGTGGTGGGATCATTTCAGAACTGGAAAAAGCCCGGTCAGAGGAAGCCAAGACAGACAGCAGCGTGTCTGAAGGAAGTAACGGAAAGGAGAAGCAATTACGTCTTGAGTCTCCTGTCCTGACGGGCTTTGATTACCAAGAGACGTCTGGTCTTGGGGGGACTGGCCCGGTCCAGTCTAGTACAACCTCGTCATCGCTTACTGGCTTCAACAACTGGTCAGCTGCCATCCCACCGGCGCCATCAACCATCATCAATGAGGACGTCAGTTTCTTCAACCCGGCTTCTGCCAACAATGGACCCCTGCTGTTCCAGAACTTCTCGCACCATGTCAGTCCAGGGTTTGGTGGGAACTTTTCTCCCCAGATCGGGCCGGCGGCGGCTTTGTCCCAGCACCACCCAGCTCCCCCGCCACACCCCCACTTCCAACACCCCCATAACCAACACCAGCAGCATCGGCGCTCCCCAGCCTCTCCACACCCTCCACCGCCCTTCCCACACAGGAATCCGGCTTTCAGCCAGTTGCCGCATTTGTCCAACAGCCTGAACAAGCCCCCGTCCCCCTGGGGTCCAGCCAGCTACCAGAGCCCCTCTCCCTCCCCCGGCTCCTCCACCTCCTGGAGTCCCGGAGGAGGATATGGTAGTGGTGGCGGTGGCTGGGGAGGGTCTCAGGGCAGAGATTATCGCCGAGGGCTGAACGGCGGGATGACCCCCATCAATTCCATCTCGCCGTTAAAGAAGACCTTCCCTAACAACCACGTGGCATCCCAGAAGTACCCTCGAAACAGTCCCGCAGGGTTCAACCCCAAGTCCTGGATGGACGATGGAGTCGGCCGCAGTGATAACATCTTCCCCTTTCAGGTCAGTTTGCCTATGATTTAGCAATAATTCTAGCATACTGTTCCTTTTATGAACTAACACACATGCACTGTTTTTTCTTGAGTGTCTAGTATTTTCCAGCAGTGGCCGCTTGCTGCCTGAATGATTAAAATTCAGTGTGTCATTTATGTTAGCTGTTAGTTTTATTGCACTATGTGGTATAGCTGCTATTTTTAGACATGGGGGGAGGGCATGGATTTACATGATGCATTTGTTACCGTGCTAGCTTAGAAATCAGTCGTCGGCTTCTGTACTTCTTCCACAGCTGTATGTCCCTGATGATGACTAATGTGGCTCTGTCACTGCAGTGGTGTGTGCCACATATACGAGCTGGGGGACTGGAGGGAGGGGTGGGGTAAGGGGAACGGGGGAGACATCGTGGATGGAGAGAGAAAGATGGGGAGAAGGATATGGAAGCGGGAGAAATGGGGGGGGAAGCGGTAGAGGATGCAGGGAGAACGTTCGTGGGAATCGATGACCAAGATTGACAAAGACAGAGATACAAGACATATCTTCAAATCGAGATACACTGGTGAACAAGAACACATCACCATGGGATTTATTTTATTCCAGGCAGAAATAAAAAAAAAAGAGGTAATACTGTAGATTGATGGCCCGAGCCTAATGCCTAATGATTTTTCAGGATTACCGCTTTATTAATCACCCAGGTCATTGCTGCCATAGCCTAGCAACTCGTTTTCAAAATGCCAGCCCATTCATAGTGTAATTTTGATAGCTGGGTCCACACACAATGAAGATGGCTTGAATAATTGTATTATCACATGTAGAAAACAGCCGACAGGATTGATGGAAAGAGGTAACAGGAGCATGGAGATAAATTCATTTTATTGATCTACCTTGTGATTGATTGTGTCAGTCGTTACAGGGAGGTGGGGGTGAAGAGGGGAAGGTTGCTATTGGTCCAGCTGGGTCTGATGACTTGATGAAAGATTTCTTAAAGTCAGCTACATATCCTTGGCCTTCTTACTTTTGGACAGCTCTCTTTCTGCTCTGTCACATTAACTTATGGTCAGTCATAAGTACTTTGTTGCCATTGGTTTGCAGTGTCATCTTGGGTGGAATAGATGCCATTAAATTGTCTGAATGATTGCTTGCCTTTGTTGTTTCAGCAGTCTGTCAATAGCCCAGCAGCATTACTAATTAGCTTTAGAGACCACCAGTGAAGGACTGCTTCATTTCTTGGCCAAGTCAAAGTCATAATCTTTATTTTCATTCAGAGGTTTTCTTAAAGGAGAAATCTGTAATAAATAAATTGACTGTAATAAATCAATAAATGACCATGATATTTCAGCAGAGATAAAGGAACCATACTGAGTTGAAATACTCGCTACTGTGACAGCAACGCTACAGCTGCGGTGTCCTGCTTTGACCTGTTGCACATTAATTAGAGTGCAAATTAATATCAAATGTTTACTGTATTGAGTAAGTGTTTGTTTATGAGTCATAAAAAATCATTAAAAATCTTTTAAAAGGAATAGACTAGCAATATGTTAATGGAGGCAGGCAGAAGCAGGCAGTGACTGAAGTCCAACTCTAGTGTGTATTTTCAGAGCAGTGGATCTTTTAATTTCAGGATAACAGGCTTAGCTTTACACTGAAGGAAATTTCACAGTTAGAAGCAGCTGATTAACTTGGTGTAGGACTCATCGTAGCTCGTTATTGTCAAATTCTGATGTTGTACTCGTCTTGCACTCCTGCAGTGTTCCTGCAGCCAGCCTGTGCTTCCTCCAGTCTGGGAAGGAGGTGCCAGGGAAGAACAACTCACTTAAACCATCGATTGTATAATAAATAAGATTTCAACCTATGTAATACACAGTCTTTGGCTCCAGCTAGCTATTTTAACTGCAATACTCAGTTGTTACACATTGCTCCTTAAAGGAATGAGCTAAAAGCTCCCAAACAAGCAAGTGACCTCAATTTAAAAAGTGATCCTCGCTGTGACCTTGCCAGGTATTTCCTCATCTCCATGTGCAATTAATGACTCACAGTGAACCACAGGCCAAACAGTAAGGACATTGTTCTGACATGTCTTGACATGTGTTAGGTATTTTTTGCTGAATAAGTAGCAAAGCATACCTCCGAGCAGCTATTTACCATTAGCTAACAGCCTAATTGCTGGAGGTTGTCAGGCTCATGTCTGACCTGTTTTAAATCATTAGGGCCTATTATACCTTATTCTTTATAATTCAGATTTTGGAGTCATATTGTAAAATCAACTCGTACAACAACATGCATATAATTCAATACAGTAATTAAAAAAAAAAAAAACACAGTTCATTTAGCAACACTAAATGGTTTCAGATTCTGTATAAAAAGGGTAAAGATGGAAATAGCACCTATCTCTGTTGGTAGATTCGCTTTCACCTGATCTGTGATTCTGCATCCATTTTGAGCAAAAGAGAGTCCCTTCTGTTACAGATTTAAGCTAAAGCTAACAGTATTGTAGCTGCGTTATGTTCTGCCTTGTGGATGAATCAGATAAGCCAAAGTAACTCTGTCCTCCTGCCATCTTCATACTGCAAGGGCAGGTGGAGGATGGAGGCATAGAGTGACCTTACTGTGAGAGAGAGAGAGTGTGTGTGTGATGGATTAAGTATAACCCAGTTACAAAGAATAAGGAATTAATAGCAGGTCTAGATAAATACTAGATATCGTCTTAAACTTTGGATATCATTATATCGTTATATGGTTTTAAAGGCTGAATCACAGTAAAACAATATATTTTCTTGACCTGACTGTTCTGTTCTGTTATTTTTCCGCTTCATTACATCCACATTATTGATGGTTATTTATTAAAAAAGATATATCATTGTTATAATATTTTGTGAAAGCACCAGTAGTCGTCCCTACAGTATTGATAAATCAATATCAAGGTGTTTGGTAAAAAGAAATTGTATACAGTGACATTTGATTTTTTCCATATAGCTCAGCCTTAGCCTGGATCAGAAAATACTCCTCACTTAAAGCTGCTAAATGCAGATCTGGATCCTCCTGCCTATATTGACATTTTCCAATGACATCTGGATTAATTTTCAGTTCTAAATATTGCCTTGTGTTGTGTACTGCAAGTGCTCGGAAGCATTCACCACATACGCTGTGGAAATTAGAGTTAGGCCTAACTAAGGTGTTTGTTTCCTGCTTGCGAACCATATATATTGTGTTTTTGAGAATAGAGCTGACGGTATTGTTCCACCCTCTGTAATTGAATTGGAAAATGTGTCATTTTGGTGTGAGCATATAGATCATGTTGCAGCGTTGAAGCTGTCACTATAGAAACTGCTGTTGAATTATTACACAGGCAACCAAGTGTCAAGTTTATTCATCAGAGGCCCCTCAGTGTCGTTCAGTCTTAAAGATCTGTGGGCCGTTAGGCTATTGTCTTTTCATTCACTTCCTTTTTTATTAGCTTTCCTGAAGAATTACTCTAACCTAAACAAAAAAAACAATGGCTTTAAAAAAAAAACTGCACTTAAAAGGTTGCTTGTCAAGATCATGTACTGTTCAGATGACTGATGACACGTGTTGCCTTACACAAGGCACCCCCAGGTTTGGTAATGGACATACTGTAGCTCCCGTAACTCTGAACTAAATAGACCCCATGAGGAACTGTTGTCATAGTGTTTCAATATAGGCTTTCTCCACCTGCCTCACATAGTTTCCATTTTAGCACTGACACAACAGATGAAGGTTCAGTGGCTTTTGCCTGTGCACAACCAGGGTTAGTTTGTTACACTTTCAGTTTCTTTGTACCCTTTTGGTACAGATGTGATTGTAAAACAACTGTACAGAGACAAAACCGGTAGTTGACTCCCATATAGTAGAACGTAAGATTTGCAGTTAGATGCTGTTCACAGCAGATAGGAACTCACATTAAAACAGCAGTATGCCACTAGTTAAGTTTGTTACAACAGCTAGCTGCAAAGGCTGCCCACTTTTCACTTTGAGACTTTGAGCATTTTCTTGTGATGGCATAGGGCCATGACATTCATTTGTGTATATGAGCAAATGTGAAGATGCAATTTGAGAGCAAGGCTGCATGCCATTTGGTGGATATTTTATCCAAGGTGGTATACAGCACCATGGAACATAGAGGGAGAAAATGTTCCAGTACTGTGGCTGTTGCTGCAGCAGGCAGGGCCTCTGCTGTATTAGAGCAGCTTTAGTATTTGGGATGGACTCCAGGCCAGGCACGCTGCTGCTAACTGCGAGTACATTGGTCAGCTAGTAACTAGTGTCAGACCAGAAGTTCGTACTTTTTTTAATGCTGGGAAAGCCTTACTTGCCTTCATTTTTCATTTCCCTTACTTTTCTTTCCTTCCTTCCATCCATCCATCCATCCATCCATCCATCCATCCATCAGCTATACACATTTAATCTTGAGGATCGTGGCGGGACTGGAGCCAGTCCCATCTCTGACATTGGGCAAGAGGCGGGTACTCCCTGGATGGTTTTCCTGTCAATCAGAAGGCTAAAGCGTAAGCCCCTTTAATACAGCCTATTCAAGGCAGGAATGTTATTCTGCCTGTCTGTTCTGTATAAAACAGGTAGTAACAGAACCAAATCCTGGCGCACACTTGGTAGAGCGTGCTCCCCTTGTACTGAGGCCGAGTCCTCTGCAGCGGCCTGGGTTTTGATGTTAACCTGTGACCCGTTGCTGTGTGTCTTCCCCTCTCTCTGCCCTATTTCCTGTGTCCCTAAAACTGCTGCTCTGTCCAATAGAGGCTTAAAAGCTCCTCCAAAAATCTGTCTGTGTAAAATAGGGGAGGCGGCAGGACGGGACCTAGCACGTGTGTTACACATCACATAGAGCTGTGATGATTACCACAGTCATGTAATGTCTATCACCATCAGTGTCATGTTGAGGTCAGCTCATTAATCTATACATGCATCTAAGGATCAGCACTGTCACACACAAGTTAGGAACACAGCCTCTGATTGGTCAACAGACTCAACCCAAGGCATCTTGGGATTGTCAGTGGGTGGCTAACAACATGCTAATAAAAACAGCAACTCAACATGGAAAAATAGATAAATAACTACAGAAGAAATAAGGCATTGGATTTATCGTTATTGATTTATTTTGCCATACCTCCAAAAGATCCTGCAGTTCAAGACTGCATCACAAAGCTTTGTTGTAAAGGTACAATGCTTGTGCTAGAATTGGTTAAATGTTAACCTTTCCTGCTCTGCTTACTTTGGGGATAAACACATTCTCTTTTCCAGCAGACTTTTCTTGGTCTTGAGCTGGTCTAGGAGCTGTGCTACTCTTATGAAAGTATGCTTTGATAAAGTAAAGTCCAGTAAAACTTAATGTTGTGCAAAAATGTTGCTTTTTCACCATGGTAAGAGAAATTTTGTCAGCCTCTTTTGCTTTCAGAACGCTGGCCTGCTGTCTAAAATCAGACACTGGGGTAGAATTATGCTGGTGGTGTTTGGTTCAGTGTAAAAATAAAACAAAGCCAGCATAATATTGGTTCTGCTTTATGGCAGTATTTCAGGACAGACAACCATTCACACCCACGTTCACACCTACTGCTCGGGCAATTTAGACTGGCCAATTAACCTAACCTGCATGTCTTTGGACTGTGGGAGGAAACCGGAGGCAAGGCAAGGCAGCTTTATTTATAGAGCACATTTCATTACAGAGAAACTCAAAGTGCTTTACATTAAAAAAAAAAAACCTAATAACAACTCAGTGACATAGCAAAAACCCAAGGAATCCCAAGCAAATTCTTTCTTTTCTTGTTTCCTAATTCCTCACCTGTGGAGTTCAAGGTCATAGGCCTGCTGCTGTGTCAGGTGTACCGGGCTGATACGGATTGGTAAATTTGGCCACTGACCTGCAGGGCCTGAAGGCAAGTTGTAAGCCAGGACAGGATATTGTCTCAGTAAGCTACTTGGGTAACTGTTGGTTACAGCTCCCTTGTCTCTGTTTGTGTAGCTTAGATATACTGCAGCCTTTTACAGTGTTGTTATATGAAGGTAGGTTATTAAACCTCCTCTTTGGGCCTGCAGTGGAAACAAACTTTGAGTGCCTATTGTCTGACTGCTGGCGCTGGTCAACATCTGATTGTTTGAAATGTCACCTAATCGGACAGGCCTTTAAGCGAGTATCAGTTGGAAGCCTTAAGAAATCATGGAGTGAAAGTCAGTATATCTGTTTGGCGTGCGACTTCGATGACTTCGACAGAGATCACGTTGAGGCCAACATGTTTACTTTGAAGGAAGAAGCTTCTTTCTTTTCAGGTAGCTTTGCTTGCCATGCTCATGATGTGTGCATGCAAACAAACACTCTGAGCCATTAAGCTGTCGAAGCTTGAGGTTTCAGCCATTACCCCTGGTCCTTGTGACATTGGTGTTAAATGAGAGAAAGGTTTTTTAGACTAATGAGCGGCCTGAGCTGTGCTGGCAAGCACATAACTCTGCTGCTCATACAGCCTCATTGTGCCCTTCTCACACCCTTGACAGACGCTCTGAAACAGGAAGAAAGAGAGCTTGTGTGCATGTGTGTGTATGCGCACATACCCATGAGTGCATGAGCCCTAATTAGTCCCTGGCCTATGTCTTCTGCACATGTGTCTTAACAAAGGGAGAAGACAAAGCGGAGTCTATGTGGAAGTGTCATATTGTATTTAGCCTAGCTCATTGCATACAATAAAGGAGTCAGTTCAGTCTAATCCCCCAAGCAGAGCAAATACTGCCAGAACCCGTGCCCCTGTCTCTCCTGTTACACCCCAAGTGCACATATATATACACACACGCACACCATTCAGCCAACACTGGGTAATAGGTTGTTTTTGACAGTTGGGGGTATTTAATGTCATAGCAAGTCTTTGAAACACTTTGACCAGGAAGAAACATAATCACAAGCATCAAAAGCTCAACCTGCTTCCCTTTCCTGCTCTCCTTTCTTCTTTTTTTTACTTTGCCCAACCTCACTATTCACCTCCCCACTCTCCATCATCTCCTTTCTTTCATCTGCCATTTTCCCTTTCCCTCCTTTGCTTGAGCTCTTCCTGTTGTCTCACGGATGTGATTCGAAGCACAAAAAATTAGGTGGGGAAAAAGAACAACCATTCCACCAGTGAGTGTAAAATGGACGTCGAAGTAATCTCAAACCTTTTAAAAACATGAAAACTCATATAGCACCCATATAGCCTAATGCCCCTTCCCTTGTTACTTTCTCCACTCCTTCACCCTCCCGCAACTTCCATTTTTCATTAACAGGCAGGTGACATGGAAGATTAATGTCTGAATTAATCACCCAGAGCATGCTGTATTTAATAATTCTTTACATCCCTACATGTCATCAGAATCTGATGAAGGTTGCCCTATCTGTCTTGTGGTGCTTTGGATTAAAACCAGTTTGGAGATGAGAGGCTGTTGCAGGCAGTCTGGTCCATTTTGTTATTTAAAAGGTTTGATTTTGTGAAAAAAGCAGGCTGGGGCACCGTTGTAGGTGTAGCCCTGGCTTAAAGGCAGAGTGAGTGGGATTTTCCAAAAAAAACAATGTATAGACTCATACAAAAATAATCCCTTTCATCATTTATGACCCACTAGTGTGTGTGGTGGTGTGTGTACTGCAGAGACCCTGCCCTATGCCTGTATCTATTTTGCTGTGTTCGGGATGTTTCTGAATGTCAGCCGTTGAGCAGTGGGTGTGTAGCCCCCAGCAAATAACAGCCCGCTGGGTGTGAGGGCGGGAACAGGGGTAGGTCCTAATATTTTTAAGCACTGTCCCCACTGGCCACCAAGTCTCTAAATTTGGCAGCCGAAGTACATTTTTAGCGGCTGAACTGCAAACTGATATAAAAAATATGCAGAAAGGTAAATTGAACACAACTTAACACAGCCTCCCTCAACGATGACACTTCTGTTGTCCACTTTTTCCATGACATGTCATGTGTTGTTTCCTGAAGGCATCGTTTCCAGTGAAAAACAAGCCCGACCTCTCAGTTAGTTGAAGAATCTGGCGATGCACACCGCAGTACCTTACACCTTTTGATGTGTCATATTCTAGCCACTTAAACTCCTGCTTCCATTCACTCCTAAAGTTTTGTTGCAGTTTTGTTTTTCATTGTCTGCCTTTTGTGTTTCTGGTTCCACTGTAAAGATAACCTTAGTAGTTTGAGTATTCTTAGTAAACCCATATTTAAGTAGCCCCGATATATTGTTAGCTAGTTAGCTAGTAATTGTTTTTTTTGTTTTTTTCTGTGAATGTTGAACTAAAAGGTGTGAATGAATGAGGATGTTTGCTGAACTGTACTGTTAAGTTTTCTGCATATTCTTAATTCAAATTTAAGAAGCTGAAATCAGAGAATGTTGACTTTTTTCCCTAAAGAAATTATTCAAACCAATTAATCGACTATCAAAAAGTTGGTGATCGATTTAATGGTTGACTACTGAATTAAATGATAAATTGTTGCAGTTCTACTCTGGATTGATCAGAATGTTTGACTGAAAAACAACAATAAATAAACCTACAGGCCATTTCTATTTAATCTAATAAACCCAATTCTGAGTTCCATGTCTCCTACAAAAATAACGCAGGATGATTCCATCATCTAAATTTGTTTGATGTGTGCACAGTGTCTGATCCACTGAGCACATGCTGTCTTTTGATGATTTCAAATTTGATGATGCAGTCACTACCACCGTAATCCTGGTACATGTCAATCAGTTCAGTACACATTTGTTGATTCAGGGTCAAACATTCAGAGATGGCGACAAGACTCGGTAGAGGCCACACAGCTTATTGCAAATCAATCCATCATGCTGGCTTTTTTTTTAGTGACAGTCATGCCTTTAGCTCCTTATAGGTTTAACCAGACTGCATCATGATTATTATATTGTGTATGTTTATCCAGGTACAGTGGGCTACATTTCACTGTTGCCTGCAAATAATAAAATATGTCATGCAGTGCTGTCTGTGTTTATACCTATGGCCTTGGGTTAGCGTGGGCAAGCTTTTATAGGTACACATGATGTGTACTGCACTGTAAATTGTGTGTGTCTTGCTTGCAGCTAATCTGTGTGTGTGTATCTCTGGATATGACAAGTGACCATGACTGTGTGTGTATCTGTGCACGCCCTGCAATCTGTCAGGGATGAGTACTTTGCTGGTCAGCTGGCCAGTTGTTGAGAGAGAAGGATGCACGAATCTGATGATTAATCACTGACTGCACCTCTCCCAGCTAAATGCCTAGCAACCACACCGCGCCATCCATGTCCTCCTGTCCACTATACTGAGTCCATCTTAACCATGAAATGAATTCCCATTCTCCTAAAACAATACAATAGGATTATCTTGCAATACTACAGCCAAAATGTAACTGTACCAAGGAGATGGTAAAATAAAGAATAATGACAAACAATGAAGGCATTACATTTTTGAAGGACACGAACAGGAAGAGCTTCTGCTTCTACTTAGTAATCATAGTATAGGCTAATACAGACATACCATAAACTCTAAAAATGCAGAAGATCCCAGAAATACTTCACTTTTCGGCTACCTATCTCCGTATGCTTGTCTGTGGTAGTATATACTCACTTGTGGTGTATACCTCACACAGTAAATAGTCCTTGACTTGTTTCTGTGTCCTCCGTCTTTGAATGTTTGTTTTATTTGACCTAGGGCAATAGCCTAAGTCCACATAAGATACTGAGGCGGATATGAGAAAATAGTCAACGTAGTCTGGCGTATATCCCTGTGTTGATATTTGTTTTTAGGGAGAGAGTCGGCACTGGGTGTGTTCTTTTTACCATGTCATCTCATCCATCAATGTGGGAAATCTACACTAGCCAGAATGCTGGTAAGATTTTGGCTACAGCTGGGAAGTTTGGCAGTTTGGCAGTTTCACCAGCCAGCGTGGCAGACATCCAACCATGCTCTTTGGCTGATCAGATAGTAAAAGTAGCTATTGAATTTTGGGAGCCACTGCAGACACCAGACAGTAGATGAAAAAGCGAGTTGCCCGCCTGGCCGACCCGTGGTCATACGGTTCACTGACGCAGGTCTGTTTTCCTGAACCCCTGAAGCATTTGACCCCTGTGGAGTTCATGGTGTAACGTAGTATGCTTTGAGCTTCTCTTCCCAAGGTGGTTTTCGCTTTCAGACTGTTTTCCACAGACACTGGCCTCCAGTTTGACCTGTTTACTGGATGAATACCAGAGAGGGTGGGTATAGACTCATTTGTTTGAAAGACAAAGTGGTGAATGGAAAGAGTGGCTGACGATACAAATAGGTTACTTACAGGTTGACAGACATGTTGGGTAATTCTTGTTGTGCAAGGCCTGTCCATTATCAGTCAAGTTGAGGGCAGAGCTGGTCACATGTTTTTGATGGCAGGAAGTTTTTCAGATTTTCCAGGAGAGGTGAATAATAAAATACATAAAGCTGCACATTCAATTCTGTATAATTTTTTTGTCAGGATTGTAGATTTTCTTTAAAATTCTCACAGCTGACATTAATTGATAGGTTTTCAAACAATGTCATGCTTTACTTCTGTTATTTAATATTAATGTTTAATTTTTAACCTGACAACACCAGCCCACAATTGTTACTTTTTCACTTTCATTTTGCTTGAGACAGGTATGGTTTCGAGTCAGATATCTTCCATCTGTTTTCAATCAGACCTCAGTGTCAACTGTTGCTTCACCTGACTGCATGAATGCACCACTTGCTGGGCTGACACTGGTCTTTACTTCCGATTTTTAAACATGGCAGCTGGTCACATGTACCAAATCACAACCTCAATTTCAAAAGAGTTTGGACAGAAAATATCAGAAAAAAAAAAACAGAACATACTGCAGTCAATTGAAAACAGTACAAAGACCAGATCTTTTATGTTCAAATTGATAAGCTTTATTGTTTTTTATACACTCACTCTGAATTTGATGCCTGCAACACCTTTCAAACAATTTAGAAAAGGCGCAACAAAAGACTGGGAAAGATGTTGAATGCTCAAAAAGCACTTGTTTAGAACATTCCACAGGTTAACAGGTTAATTGGTAACAGCTGACAGTATCATGATTGGGTATTAAAGGGACATCTTTGAAAGGTTCAGTTGTTCACAAGTATAGATGCAGTTTTTCCCATGCAGTTATGGACCATCAACATTTCTCAACACGCATTTGTAGGGAGAACACCATCTGCAATCCATAATGTCATGAAAAATCTCTGTGCGTAAGGGGCAAGGCAGAAAACCAACACTTGAATGCCTGTGACGACCCGTTGGGTGGCACTGCATGAAAAGCTGCTTTAAAAAAACAACATAATTGTATGCAGGAAACTACATGGGCTCGTGAAAAGTTATATCAGATTAACAACAAAACAACAAGTCATATATATCAGCAACATCCAGAAATGCTGCAGACTTCTCTGGACCCAAGATTATCTGAGATGCACCGATGCAAAATGGAAAACTGTGCAGTGGTGTGGAATCATGTTGTGACCTCATGGCTTAAGAGAAGGACCAACCAGATTATTCCCAGTGCCAACTTCAAAAGCCATCTGTGATGTTATGGATGTGTGTTAGTGGCCATGGCATCATGGCTAACTGTCAGACCTGTGAAGGCCCCATCCATTCTGAAACAGGTTTTGGAGCAACATATGCTACCATCCAGATAACGTCTTTTTCAGGGCTGTCCCTGCATATTTCAGCAAAACAATATGAAGACACATTTTGCACGTGTTACAACAGCGTGGCTTTGTAGTTTGGGTATTACACCGGCCTTCCTGCAGTTCACACCTGTCTCACATGAAAAAAAGGGGGGTGCATTATGAACTGTGAACAATGACAACAGAGACCCTGGACTGTTGACACTTGAAGTCATGTGTCAAACACTTTCAAAACTTCAACATTTAGTGTTATTAGTTCCCAAACGCTCACAGAGTGTTGTTAAAAGAAAAGGTGATGTATCAGATGGGTAAATATACCCCTGTCCCAACTGTTTTGGAACATATTACAGGCATCAAATTATGCATGAGTCTATAATTACAAAAAACAATTAAGTGAATCAGTTTCAACATAAAATCTTTTCTTCGTACTATATTCGATTGAATATATCTTGAAATGCTTTTTCAAATCATTGCATTCTATTTTGTTTTAACCAGCGTTAACTTTTTTGCAATCAGGGTTGTAGGTTGCTAAATAAAGTTTAGAAGCTGTTGCAGCATTGCTTTCTGCAACACCTTACTGTTCACAAGATTTGCAAGGTTCATGAGGCTGTGAATCATGTAGTTCTCTGATTGGTCTGTCAGCATCTTGTGTGGCTCACTCAGCTCTGTAAAGCATGTTTTCCAATCTAAAATCTCATGGCAAAAACTGAGCTCAAGGGACGTTCTTGACACTGATATTTCACAAACATGTACAGTATATTTGTTGCCCAACAGACACTCCTTCTACCTATCCCTGTATTACATACTTTCACCGGTGTTGAATTGCTCATGTGTTACTGCAGACATCACTGTGTTTACATAAAATACTCATGACTGGTTTAGAGTATTGTTTGACAGAATCTCTGCAAATGGTAAATAATGGTTTATACAATAGATATTCTTTGAGATTTTTTTTTACAGCTTTACTTTATAATAATCAAGTGGTTTGTAGAATAGATGTGATGCAGAAGAAAGTTGAAAAAAAAGTTTATTTCAGTCGTGACCAGACAGTTGAAGGAAAAAAAAAATCATGACTAAACATTTTAGTCATGATGCGCAGAAGCCAGAAGAGTCATTGGCTCTGTGCAGTGTGAGATCTCTGATGCATAAATGAGGAATAGAAATCTTTTTTAAAGGTATTTCTGCTTTTAAGGTGGCACGCATTGGAGAATGACTGGAAAAATGGGGAAGAGACTGAGGAAAGAATGAGATAATCGCGTGATGTGGGCTCACAAGACCTTAAGCACCAGTTGTGAACGTAAACAAGGAGGATGTGAATTTCATATTGTGGTCTTCAGCAGCATTGTCTGTTCAAATTGTGGTTATTTTGGATACAGGGGAACCAAAAGAGTTGATCAGTCTGTCAAAGTTGTTGTCAGTGGCTGCATATTTTGTTTGGTTGAGGTGGAGTCGAGACAGAAGCCTTATCAGCATGACACTTGGAGTATGTGTGTGCGTGTTTGTGTGTGGGCACGTTTTTTTTTTAATGTGTGCGCATATTTTGTGTGTACATATTCTATGGGTGTGTGTGTGTGTGTTTATACATGCTTTTGTTTGCATACAGATATTTCCAGTATGGTTGGTATGCCAAGGATGCCCTTGTTGTAGGTGACAAAGCTGTCTCTCAAGAATTGGCTCGACTCCTGCTCGGTTCAACTGCTTGTTTTACTGTTGACTGCCATTATGCCGCCTCATTCACTGAATGTTTATAGCTTAGTTACTTAGTCAGTTAACTTTGCTAACTTTGCAAACACAGAAATTAAACACACAAGAGGGGCATTGTTGTTAGAAATTAAATGCTGACAACAGAAATTAGACTTAATCAGTGTTTCTAAAAATTCTTGTGTTACCTAAATGGTTCACACTGGGCTGGTTGATATGGACAAAATTTTCTATCATAGTATGTCACTGTAACAGTATAGCCAGTATCATAATAAGTTATTCTGTAAATTCTATTAAGAAATGTTTTAAAATAAACATAATGTACTGTACTTACGTTTGATTATTTTCTTTATATTTGGAACTTGGAGCTTACAAACCAAAAAACCAGCTGCGTCATACGCCTCAACATTCTCACAAAATGGCAGCTTTAAAGGAGAAATCTGTAATAAATTTACTGGATTAAATCATAAAATGACCAAGATATGTCAGCAAAGATTTAGAAGAGATATTGTCTTAGATTTTGGATATAGTTATATTGT
The DNA here is from genome assembly GCF_056507025.1 of Lutjanus erythropterus. Classification (NCBI taxonomy): domain Eukaryota; kingdom Metazoa; phylum Chordata; class Actinopteri; order Lutjaniformes; family Lutjanidae; genus Lutjanus; species Lutjanus erythropterus. Next base: position 28,986,755 of record NC_139327.1, on the reverse strand, counting down.
GATATGTCATAAGTGTGGTCTTTTCCATGTTTTAAAGGCTGTATTACCATAAAATGATAAAACAGCTAGAAAAGTCTGGTAAGTTCAGAAGATTATGTTATTTGCCATCAACGTTTTAGTCGTTATATCTACATTACATCATTATTTATCAAAAATTCAGCAAATATACCCCTTTGATACTGTTGCAATATCAACCTCAAAGTATGTGGTCAAACATATTTAATTTTGTCCATATTGCCAAGCCCTAACAGCATATTATTTTACAGGAAATACATATATCCACATATAGCCTATATTCTATGTCATGGAGTATTTTAAAAATATTGAGGTATTAATTGTAAGCCATATCGCCCACCTCTAGCTCAAACATTTGTCAGTCTAGAGGGTTTTTGAGCTTGTATTTGGGGACTAGAAAATTAAAGCAGAAATGAAAACACGAAGAATCTTTTTAATAAGATTGATGCATCTTCTTTCTATCTCAGTTTTTCTTTCAGTTTGCAGAATATATTAGTGATTCACTTGAGATTCCAGTGACACTTACGCAAACTGGGCCCTTGTTTCGTTTTGTTTGTCACTCCTGGTATTTGGGCCTGTGCCAAAAGTGTCAGGATCTTAAATTAAGAGACCATCATGCATTTAAATCCTCACAATACGTTTCTCATTTATCAAAGCAAGGTAGAAAGAAATATTTATTGACACAAGTGAAGTGATCTGTCATGTCTTTTGTAATTTTCTCTGAAGAGAACAGAATTAAGTGCAAACCCTTCATAAATAATTGCGAAAGTGTCTGGCAGCTCCCTTTTATTAATAGCTTACCTTGGTCTCGAATGTTCAGGCTATGTTTAGAGTGTGAAGAAGTCAGAATTGCAAAACAGTACATTTTCTTGCATAAATTAAGCTGAATGCACCTCCTGTGTGTGTGTGTGTGTGTGTGTGTGTGTTTGCATGTGTGTGTGCGCATGCTCTCTTTGGCCAGCTTGGGTTAATTGAAGTAATGTTATGTTAAAAGATGCAGATAAATCTAATTGCTCCCGTGGACCTGCTGTAAAGACTGCTGCTTTGAAACAGAAAAGTAAATGGCGTTTCTCCTCTTTCTCTTCTCTCTTTAGGAACGCACCAGGTCATTTGACAGCTTCAACATGAACACGCTGGAGAGCTCCCTGATCGACATCATGAGGGCTGAACAGGACACCCTGAAAGGTGATGATGTCAGCTGTCAATCAAAAACGTGAACACTAGCTGCCGTTTTCATTTTACGCTCAGGCAGAGTATTTTTAGCACATGTGCAGTGCACAAGTAGAGATGAAAGTAACCTTGTGCACGCTTAATGATATGACTTATTAGCCTAAATCATTATTACATAATTATTAATACTATGGGTGCACTTATTGTTTGGCGAGTACATGGCTAGCGTACAATATTTTAGTTTCAAATTATATATTGAGAGCTCCAAAATAACAATTATGAAACAAATGTGATAAAGATAACTTCGTAAGTATGTTGTATGTATGTATCTCATTGGCCACACAGCCAATAGGAGCGTTACACTTGAAGGTAGAGCTGATAACTGCTCACACGCTCACACTTATTCACAATTTAACGCCTAAATTCTTAGCAGAGAAGTTTCACTTCCTCCACAGGTCAGACAACTAGACGTTGTTTCTTCTTTTGGTGTTATGATGAACAATAATAAGAAAGGTTAGCCTGTGTAGCAGTCAGCTCACACATCTTCCTCCTCCTCCTATCTTCTTCTCACTTTGATATAAAAAAAAAAAAGAAAGAAGGTTTTTTATGTGCCTGAGCATGGCGCAATGAGTATGACCTCTTTCTCATGCATTTTGAGAAGGAGACGCCGAGAGAATACAGGTCTGATGGGAGCTTAAGCTTTGTATTTAAGAGGGGATTTGTGGGAGAGATGGAAGGACTCCCACTGATCTGAATTGAGGTTGTTGGCCATCATTAGTTTCTAATGATCAAGGCTACAGAGCCTTGCATTTTGAAGGATGATGACAGTCCAGAACGCCTGGCATATCCAGTATATGATACACACAAATGCACGTTGCTGTTACGTGTAGTGTGAAATTGCAGGCCTTGTTGTTTATCTGTTAACGGACAGATTTTCCACATATTGCCATTAAAAAGTGTAAATGTATACATTTGGCTTTGATAGTGCATATAAATTGATATAGGCTATAGTTATAGTTGCACCTTTTAAGGGATAATGGTCTGTTTAAGGGCAATGAAAATCTCTTTATTACTGGAACCTCTGTTCTGTATATGGATTTAATGATTAATGATGTGTATTTTTACTCGGGATTAGTGAAGAAAGGAGAAAGTAAGAAAATATTGATACACTTGAGTATCGTGATATTATGTTTCATGATGTATCAATACTCAAAATCACAGTATCATCAGGCTGCGCAATTCTTACTAAAATGTGAAGTGCGTTTTTTCTCCCTTTGAATTGAGATGACAATTGTCTCTCATATTTTTTTTTCCTATGAAAACAATTTATGCACTCAAGTGAAAAGGGGGGAAAAATCATGTCTGAGACGGTTGCTGTCTAGACAGGGCTTTCAACAGACAACAAAGTGCTTGACTCAAACTTAAGTCTGTTGTACGAAAAAAATACCTCTTCTCTTTTGTCCTCTCACACTTAAGATGAACACTTCATTAACAGATTACCAGCATTTGCTGCAGTGCTGTGAGACAGGCTAGATGCTCACCGTACAGCCTGATGGTGTGAGAAGGTGATTATTGTGTTTGCTGCTGCAGAAGAAATTAATGTCTCGTTTATGAACTCCACCAACGTATTGCTACCATCCTTAAACAGCAGAGTGGTCTGGACTGCTAAGGCAAGATCATTCAGGCAATGTTTGAATACCTCCCAGTTTTTTTTACTCAGTTTCTAGTTTATTTGGTGCATCCAGATAAAACTAATGCAGTCTCATATAACAGTCCTGCAGTAAATCCTCACTTAACAAAGTTTGTTGAAACTGTGTTATAGAGGCGTTGATTTAACTTTATTATCATTGTAGAGGATTTAGTCTGTGGTGCTGTTGAACTGTACTGAGTTATACTGACAGGTGTATTTAGCCTACCCTCACTGATATAAATAGGATGGAAAGCATAATAGAAATAGGTACATCTAACTAGTATTAGTTAATAAAGTGGTAAGTGTTTATTCTGTGTGCTTGTATTACATTACACAATTTGCTGGAAAAGAGAATCATCCATTGTAGACTGGACTCTAACTGACGTTGGTTATTGATTAATAGAGACTAGCCAATGTCCGTTATTGGCTGAATGGTGTTAAGCAACACTGGTCAATGGTAACCCAGAAATGGGTCATTGAATACAGCAGGTAGCCAGTGTTGTTTATTGTTTTAGGGGTCATGACTGACAATAATTCTAGATAGGAAGTGCTTAATTAACAAAAAGGACTGTGGCCAATCTTAACTATTGGTCACAGTAGTTCTGGTAATGATCATTGTTTGAAGGTGAATACTGGGGCTGCTTGATTGTTTATAGACTAAGACTTGAAGTTGTTGAATACATTCCCAAGTATTTTATCATACCACAAGGCTCCGTTCTACATATTGACTACAACACAACCATCTTTTTTTAGGTCATCACAGTACCAGCAGTTGATTAACATGGATTTCTGTATGAGCTTAATCCTCAGTGTTTTCCTTTTTCTAGTCGGTATGTACCCTCTTCCACGTAATGTTTTTTTTTGTCATAAAATAGGCCAAGTAAACATAATTGGAAGAAATTTTTACCAAAAATGTTTTCTTAGGGTACACTTTAAGGTGTGTTACTTTAAAGCAACTCCATAGCAAAATGGTAAGGGATGGAAAAGTGTTTTTTTTACTCATCTATTAGTGTGAATCAAATTTTTTACAGTTTGTAAAATGACAAAAAAAAAAAATAGACATTTTCAGACCATTCTTGTGGTGAAAAATAATGTAGCTGAACCATGTGAGAAAGGCTGCAAAAAAGGGATTCAGGATGACCTCCAGAGAGTCATGTGGCAAATTATGTGGCACTGCTCGTAGTTCCCTTAGAGTCCTGCCACTGTTTTAAAGAATTGCACCATAATTGAGGATATATTGTGTGAGTGTAAAGGGACAAAAATGGGTATGTCACCTAGAGGCAGCATGGCGCCATAGAAGGCTAATGTCAAAGGAAAGGAAGGATAAGACTTAGTTAAATGCATAAAATGAAAGTCAGGATAGTATATGTATTACTCATTTTCTCTGGGTCAATTATATGCATATCTATTGTACTGCATATAGGAAACAACAAAAAACGTAAAATGGACATACATACCAGATTCACTACAAGAATAACAAGATGAGTGAAAACCCTGAGCACCAGACACTTCACTATCACCTCGTATTTATTTCTGCTTCACACCCACTGAGCTCAGCCACATCCAGCTGTGATCTAATGTTCGGCTGTCAAACCAAAGTAAATCCTCCCTCAATATTAAGAGAGGAAGACTGAAAGGTTACCTCATTAGCCACGTTTTGGTGTCTTAGCTCCAGCCACGCTGGCACAGATTCCTGCGACTGTTGGATCCAAGAGCTTGGCACCAGAAACAAAACAAGTTTTCTTCTAAACCGAAAACCACAAGCTTCTGCTTCATTAGAAATCAAACCATGTAGGGTTTTGAAATTATGATGAAATTAAATGTAGTTTAGCAGAAGTAATGTTGACCCTAACTTCCTGTGTCAGTTGAATATGAATGTCTATTTGTGTTTCAGCTGTTTATCTTGTTGATGATAAATAGACTTGTCTGGCCGCAAATTACTCTTATATCTTTTCAATTCATTCTACACTTTGTCCAATATATTGTATCACATCTTTTCTCTCAGTCCTTTCATTTGACCTTATTTTTCTCTGTTTCTTCAGCCATTCTCTTCACATTTGTTTTCATACAGTACCCCATTCTTTACTGCTTTCACATGATGCATCACACCGTATCCCATCCTTTATTCCTTATCTTTTTTTGTCTCATAGCCCTTGGCCTGCTACAAAATATTATTCTATTTATTCCTCGTTTTCATAATTGTAGTCTGGGCTTGTACAGCGCCATTCCAAGTGTATCCGTGACTTAAGCGAGTCCTTTCCTTTCCCCTCACAACAAAGTAAAAAAGAAAAACATAATTACAGCACATTTTCTTTGAGCGCTGACTCTTCTCCAGGCCAACTGTCTCTTGCTCCCTCCTGCTCCCTGTCACACACATACATACTCACGTGCACCCAGATATAATAAACACAGACAGCTTGCGTGCACTAGCACATTCTGATACACATAATCAGAGCACAGATTTCTCATTCCAGCAGAACATATTAAACAAAGTGAGGGCGATGAAGCCGGGAAACAGGCGAGGCAAAGTGTCTACAGTAGAAGTGGCTTTGAATCGCTTCCAGCATTGTCCTGACTGACAGAAAGGATCCCTCTGTTCAGCCACTGCGCATACACACAGCGCTGCCTTGTGTGTGCTCGTGCATGCATGTGCTTTAACTGTTACTGTGCTGTACATGTAGGCAGCCAGCAGCATGCAAATCAGGTTCACGGAGCGGGCACACACAACCCCGCAGACGCACAGGGATGTGGTGTGCTGCTTACGTGCCTGCACTCTTGCTCCTCAGAGACTATTAAAGGCTCTTAAAATCCGATATGACAGGTCGTGCTCAGAATGGACTTTGATTTTGGGTGGTGCAGGCATTGGCACGTATATTACCAAGCTTAATTACAGAGGGAGTTAAACTGTTGAGGAATTGAGCTTCTCCGTGTAACCTGTTTATAATGGCACCTCCACTTTTATTTTGATTAAACTGTGTTTCACTGACATTTTGGTGCAGATAATGTCCAGACTGTGATGACTGTGCTCGAACGTGTGGAACTCTACAGTATAGTGACGTACGGAAGCTCCCAGAGCCGCGGGTGGTCCATCCTGGTTTCTGTGGTCTGAGAACCCTAGTTATGTTTTATGCACCGCATCTGCTGAGCACTGTGGGGCTCAATAGGCGAGGTGAGGGGGAGGGGCCAGCAGATTTCCATGTGACCGAGGCATCGGAATGCACCAATCACAGGGCGGTCCGTACCCCTACAACAATGGTTGTACTATTTCAGCTCTTTCATGTCATTATCCCTCCACAGCAAGCGGGCCTTGCATAACTTTGAAGCTTGTTTGGCATCATAACATGTATTCGTGTGGGTGCGGGTGTGCGTGCGTGCAAGACGGGCCTGGCAAATGACTCAATGTAAAATGTATGATATGAGGCACTGAAAGAAAGACAGAGAGAGAGAGGCGCACAGGGAGATGGAGGTCGATGAGAGGGAGAGAGATGGTTGGTGTCCCACAGATGAAGTCTCTAATGAGATTGATGTGGAACACTCTGTTATATCCACAGCCTGTATGTGCACTGTTAATAAACATAATCTGTTCTACTCTATAAATCAGCTTTTTTAAACCAAAACCTTTCCCTTTTATGTGAGGCATGTCCTACATTGTGTGCAGAATTGTTCAAGTATCGCCCTTCAGCAATGAAAATGTAGTAGTAATCCAGAGCATCATCATGGTCACATCCTCTCGCCAAATTACAAACTGCTTAACTAATAACGGTGCTATCATTCCTCGGATTGTTCATCTTTAATTATTCTGGTTGCCACCAGATATGTTTCTGTTAAATCTCAAAATGGGTCTTAAACATCCCAATGAAGATTTAACACTGATCACCACATTCATCCAAAAAGCTGGAGGCTTTATGATCATCAAAATAGAAACTGCTCGATTATTGTCATCGTATTCAGTCCGTCTGAAACCTAGAGATTTTTGTTGAGAATAATGAATCAGAGCATAAAACATCAGCTCGATATGTTCCACTTCTCTCCATTTGTAGAAAGACCGATGTTGGAGTAATGTCAAAACAATCTGTCAAAACTTTTTTTCAGGATTTTAACCCCTCTGTGCATCACATTGAGCAGTATATGTTAAACATTCCTATTCTGTGTCTCCCTGTGCAGGTCGTCTGGGGTTCCCCCATCCAGGAGGGGACAACCCCCTGCCCCTCAATGGTATGTATGGCAACCCACTCAGCTTTTTCAAGGCCCACTAACATTACAACTTAGGGTTTACTAGTTTGTATGTAAAATTCAATAGATAATTATTTTGACAAATTGAATGAAAAATGATCAGATATCCTCTAAAACGTAATTTGATTAAATGTCTGTGTTTTTTGTAGAGGATATAATGTTTAAAAAAGTGTTATCCTTGCTCTAAATTAAAATAAGTAATTAATCTGATAATATGCACCTACCTGGCAGGGTGAAAAAGACTGTTTTTGGGGCATTTTCTAAGTATGATTCACCCAATGTTGGTGACTTTTCTGACACTCATTTTTTCTTTGTAAAATCTCTACTGAAGTGACATTAAGTACTTCAGGTGGAGAGAGCTGGACGGTGTGAGAAAACCTTGATCGTGTTTGTCTGATGACTTTGAAGCTTCGTGTGCCCTCGCTCGTCTGGGATTGACTCCGACCAGAACCTTGTGTGTCTCTCCTCAGTGGCCTTCTGCTTTGTAAATGTCAACATGAAATAAAAATTGCCATTTCTATACTCGCCCTCTGAAAAGTAGTTTTAACTAACTGCCGTTTCTGTTGATGACCTTTCTTGTCAAATAAATAAGCGGATGAAGAGTGGTATTAAAGAGGGTGAGCGAGTGGAAGGAAAGAGGACAAAGTGGTTTTTATGCCTCCTTGCTGGCGACAGTCGTAGCTGCAGGCATTGCGATATCTTAGGAACACCTTGAAGTAATTTCTTCAAATTTGTCATTTGCTGTAACTCAAGAATTTATATGCTAATGATGACAACATTTTATACAACTGTCTAATAGGATATAATGATGAGGTGATGACATTTTATGAATAAAAAAGCTCAAAGGTCAACTTCATGGTTTCATGATAATGTTTGGCTCTATCAGTTCTCTGTACTCTGTGAAGACGGCATGTTTCTCTCTGGAAATTATTAACTGGAATCAAACATGTCAGTATACTGATGATAACTTTCATTTTGCCTAAAATATACACTTACACGTACGTTTCATTAAATTCCTTCTACGCTACGCTATGAGTCTGGACAGACATGGATATAAACTGCAACTTGGCTGGGCGGCAGAGGCATACAACCACAAGGCAGTAATTCTGGTTTATAACAGGAAATAAATGGACGGATTGAGGAATAGAATAAGATAGAAAAATTGCTTTAGGATGTGTGTTGGCTCAGCTTCTGGTGCCGTAAATTTCTTGCTCAGTAAATCAGGTCCCTTTCTCTTAGTGTAGGGTTTTATGTTTGTGGATTTGATCTTAGGTGCTGTTTAGGTTTTTTATTTGTTGTTATTTTGCCTTTGTTGCTTGTAATCCCCCCACTATTTATTGTTTGAGTCTCTAGTGTATCTATCAAACAAAGGATTGTTTTAGATCAGTAGACTGAAATGATGCCTCTGGTTCAAAGATATATAAGGCTCTTTTGAACTAAATTTATTTTAAATATTCATTCTAGAGATGAACAATAGTTTTTTTTTTTCTCAGCTGTTCAGGTCTCATATTGATAAGATAACCAATAACTTCCCTTTTTTATATTTTAAAAAGAAGGTGGTTCAGGTGATGCCTAAGATGTAGTGAGCAAAGATGGATGATTTAATATTCCATAGTTCTGATCTAACCAAATCTAACTGACATCACTATTACAACATAATCTAATTCTTCAAATGGTCATTTTTTTTTAGTGAAACACATGACAGTACTTTGGCTTTTATAAAATAAATGTTTTGACATATCCTGTCAGATCTAGAGTTGCTAAGTCTGTGCATTTTCCTTAACAGATAGTTGAAAACACTTGATTAATCAGTAATAATTAATGAGTGACAAAACACATTTTTCTAATAAATTTTCCTCGTTTTTCTTTTTTGAGTTTTTTCACACTTTTTTCTCATTTTGACTTGAAGTTTAGGTCTCCTTATTCAACAAATGTCTCTGTCAGACAAAACAATATTAAATGAGGTACAATTACTACCATTTCTAGACCATTGATTAATACTAATTCATATTATTAATCAGTTAAATTCTTAACAGTGATTGGACATCATTACCATCATTAGACATAATATAATAATATAAATTTCCCATTGTTGATAATCTATCTGCTGTTCTTTCTGAAAAATAATATGAATGCAGTATATGCGTTTAATTTCTAGACTGATCCTGTTTCACACAAGAAAAGAATGCCGTAAAACTGTATATAAATAACTCTGCCAGTCTCCAGTGGTTGAATAAAAATCTGTTAAATCCCTCTGACATGCTGCAGTTTCCACAACAGCAGTTTAATATTCAGCCACCTCTCCTTTGCCCTTGGACCCATTCATTCTCTTTATCATTGTGTAATTGTGTTGTTGTAGCTTTTGCCTTCTGGTCTTAGGCCAGGATGTAAAACAGACGAGGGCCAGCAGTTTCTTCACAAGATCACTGGGTCACATGGTGAGATCACATGGTCAGGAGCTGTCATCAAGCCCTGAGACAGATGGTGCCAGTGGATAGGCAGGATTCAGAGGTTGAACACCAGCTCTCTCTCTCTCTCTCTGTCTCTCTTTTTGTGTCCTAAGCGTACACAGATTGCATTCCTCATTCTCTTGATCTCACTCTCATTTTCTCTCACCCCCACACGGCTTTTTATCAGCTTGTTTCTCCATCTTTTCCAATCTATTTTTCTCTCTATCTCACACACACACACACACACACACACACACACACACACACACACACACACGCACACACACGCACACACACACGCACACTTCTTTATATAGCACTCTCCGCTCTCCTTCAATCTGCTTTCCTGTTTCTCTCTCTCTTCTCCCTTTCGCGCTCTCTTTGACCTTCCCCCCCCCTCCAGAGTTAATGTCCATCTGGGTTGAAAAGTCCACCGAGGGAGCTGAGGATTATTGCTTGTGTGTTCTGGCCACTTCTTCATCCTCTCCATGTTCTTACAGTTTTAGACGGGTCGATGCTTCAATCTCTGCGGTGTCCACGTTTTAATTTGCTTCACTTCAGCTCTGCGCAAAGAAACATTATTGCCCAGAGAGTGTATTAAATGGAATGAGTGAAAAGAGCATCGTCTTGTGTACACATGTGACAGTGAACTGCGTTGTTGGCTGACGGACCTGTTAGATGGGTTACATACATGTTTCAAGGGAGGAACGGGAATCAGATTTCTGCGGCATGTATTAAAATGAGCGCATTGTTCGGTTGGGTAATTTTTGCATTCAAAGAAATCTGTAAGGTGATGTAAAGGCTTGTAAGACCATTTTGACGCAACTGACCCCTCCTAAGTCCTGCCTCATTAGATTGGGTGATATGCTTAGATATGTTATCCAATTTTAAATTAACTAATGTTAGCAACATACTAGCTAACTAATCCACAGCAGTCAATAGCTAGTTAGTTAGCTAGCATTTTGCTAATATTAGTTAACTTAAGATATGACCCTGTATGTTGGTTTTACATTAGAAGGAGAAAGTTGACCAAGGTACCAAGTTTGCTCAACTATTACCGGAGCACATAGCAAAAAAGAGGCAGGACTTAGGAAGGGTCAACTATTTAAAAATGTGAAACGGCACACTTTCAACCACTTTTAGATTGATTGCCATCCCATTTAAGAATATGCTATTGTGCTTTAAAAAATATCAACTGGTTAAAAAGATGCTGTGGTGCTTTCAAAAACTGAGTCGTTAACGCTTCTGTTTCCCTTTGGTGTGTGTCCTGCCGTTGCCATGATCGCATGCAAGCGCACACAGTGTCTGCTTGGAAAAGTTCAACAGTTATACAATCGGGCAACAGAGGCAGATAGCTGTATACCTACGCAAGTGGCAGCAACACTCTCTCTTTCCTTGGTGCCACTGCTGCCTTCCTTGGCTGCAGGGCTGATATCGTGTTTATAATGGAAATAGTGGAAGTTGTAATGGTAACCGCTCACTCACTGTCATTCTGTGATACTACTTGGCACTGGGTTATTTAAGTCGAGCCCTTAAAGGTATCGAGTACCGACACCCATCTCTAACAACAAACTAACAAAACCGCTGCCACTGGGAAAGCTTATGTTACAGTGACATCCTGGATGAATTTCAGTCTTGTTTCAGTGAGACTGCACTGAATCTGCTGTTGTTATCAATCTTGTTCATTTCAAATGCAGATATTAGTGCTGCTCGACCTTAATGAAGCATTTGATGCCGTGTGGACTCATATCTTGGTTCGTTATCTTTACTGCCCCTGACTAACTATGGCATGCCTCAAAGTTGAATCCAAAGTTGAGACAGTTTCTGCTTTTCCCCTTTTATGTGATTCTGGGTCATAATTGGAACATCTCCCCCCACTGTTACACATGACAATAAACAGTTGTACTTAAGAGCCAAACTGAGTGAACTGCATAAATTGCACAAAATTATAGCCAGTGTACACAGAGCTTTGGAAATTTGATCCATTTTTTAAAATGAATTTTATTCAATTTTTATAATATTTTACAGTAAATATATGATTTTTTTCTCCTTAAAGCTCAATTAATGAAATAGAGGGCTGGCAGGAAGACAATGGAACATTCATCCATTGTCATGAATCAACTACCACGTTTTTTCAGTTCAGTGTATTATGCATCTTTTATAATCAACCTCTTCTTTGATTTGTGCTTATTCCACATGCAGCCAGGAATTATAGCAGGAGACGAGGTAAAAATATTACTTTTCCAGCTTTAAGTCAACTCAATAGGTGTAAATATTTTGCGTTATTAAGCCGTGCTGTCATGATTTTACTGGTTTATTGGTTACGGGGCGTTGGCTGTTAAATAAAAGCTCATCACTGCTCTTTGTATCCGTACAGTGAAGTGACATATTTGTGTGCATGACTGTCTAAGTGTCGGGCCTTGCTCCAAGCTTGTGACGTGATCTTCTGCATCTTTCATCCTTCAGTGTGTGTTTTCTCTCATTGTGCTCGACTCTGCTTGCTTTTTCTCATGTTCACACATATTCTGTAAGATTCTTAAGTCAGACGATAGCTGTTAGTGTCACATTTAGTGCAACGTTTTTGAGGCAGAGAGGCACAAAAAGTTATGTGATTTACATTCACTGCAACAGAAGCAAGACACATGGCCAGGCAGGCACATGGCCGGACACACACTCATACACACATACTCAGTCACACACAGCACATACTGTAAGCTCAGGCTAACTCCGTTGCATAAATCTTTATAAAGCAGCTCAGGGCACGTTGTATAGGAGCAGGAATAGGCTAGCAAGGGCTTAACCTCTACAACACACACACACACACAAGCGCTTGCTCAGCGCACTGTGAAACTATTTAGACTTGCTCGTTGAGAGGACTACTGTGTTTGTTTGGGAGAACCTGCATGAACGTTCAGTCCTTCATAGACATTACAGTTACTGCCTGCGTGTGTGTCCATTTCTTACTTTTTGTTTTTTTTGCAACAACTCCATGTTACATGACTGTAATGCACTTCTCGTAATTCTAATTCAACAGTTATACCGATTTTTAGTTTATCATCCTCTACTAATCTTTTTATACCATATGTTACCCTTCACCTCTACTTGTGTTTTTTCTGCCAGACAGCAGTATTTTCATAGTAGTAGTCTGAGGTTTTGAACATAATTGCAGATGTTTAAGGGGTTTAGAAATACCTGCAACATTTAATGGAAAATGTGACATTTTTCATGTGGATGTCTAGTCAGTGCTGATGGTAAACGTAGTCAGTCAGGGCAAAAAGTTCCTCTGTGCTGCTGTATTGACCAAGAAAGCTGAGTTTTCCTGCTTGTGGATAAGAAATAGTTTTGCTTAATTTAAGAGCAATATTATGTATAAAACAGAAGACTTGACAACAAACAACTAAATGGTTTTATAGTATTTTTATGACACTATACAGTATACTAGTAATACCCTATTTTATTGTAGTATACTACAATACATATAATAGATAATTATACACTTTATAGTATTAGGACACTCTATAGTCTTGCTCAGTGTCCCACCGACATCAATATCTAATTGGTTCGACATCATGAGTAATAGCCAATCAATCAACACTGACTGGACATCAACGTGAAAAGTGCCAATTTTCCCCTTTAGTTCTTATAAGATGGTATTAAAGCCACACAGTTCCAAAGCTGATAAAAATGTTTGACTGCATCCTTAATGATGTGCGATACACGCCACTAAAATGCCTTTAATGATGTGGTAAGTGATTTCAGATCAAGAAAAAACTAAAACACATGTGGATTGCTCACCACAGTGAAGGTGAATCAACAGTTTCATAAGATTAAAGTGATAAAGTACAGTTTTCATCACTACCCTACTGCTGTTACCATGACAACCTTTACTCCTAGATCTCTCCTCAGGAAATAAACCTTTCCTGTATTCCTCCCCTTCTTCCCCTTCTTCTCTCTCAGGCCACTCCTCTCTCTTCCCCATGGAGGATGGTTTCCCCGACGATGAGCGTGGCGATCAGGGTCTTGCCGGCCTCGGCTCTCCACACTGCTTCCCGCACCAGAACGGAGAGCGAGTCGAACGCTACTCACGCAAGGTCTTTGTGGGAGGATTGCCCCCGGACATAGATGAAGGTAAAGTAGTTGCGTTAAGATCAAAAGGATTTCATTTCTTGGCAATTCTGGATCATTTTCGGTCATGATTGAAACGTATAAGATGGGGAACTTGAATTAAAGTTATACCATAAGATACCATAAGAAGATTACACCTGCAACACAAGCCTGCAGCCTAATAATTAGTATGCATATTGTCTGCTTTAATTCAGATGAGATAACAGCCAGTTTCCGGCGTTTTGGACACCTGTTTGTGGACTGGCCTCATAAAGCGGAGAGCAAGTCCTATTTTCCCCCCAAAGGTATGTCAACACTGCTTCTTCATTGTGTAGTGTATCATCTCATAATTGTTGACTTTTATGTTCATTTATTGCTTCAAAAGTTAGGTGTTCGTTAATAATTTCTCTTTTTTCCTGCATTGAGAAAAAAGCAGATATGTTTTTTGATAACTGATTCTGCTGTGCAGGATTGTATGTTAACCTTGTATTGGTGTACTACCACTATTTGAATATGTGAAGGGGTTATATTGTATGAGATACTTGATTGTCTGTGTTTTACCAACAATTAATGGTACCTCAGCAACCCCTTTAACTATCCCTTTAACGTGTGCATCTGTGCCGTCTTGTGTTGTCTTTAGGCTTTTATGTGAAGCATTTTGTACCCGTTTCTGGACTGTTTGCCTGTTTTTCTGTCTGTTTGCAAAAGCTTTTGCCCTCCTGCTGTGTATGCACAATGTTGTGACCAGACATACAGCCACAGTAATCACTGCACTAAATTCCAACATGACTCTCTGTCAATACTTTGCGTCCCGGCGGCATGAAAAACCCTGCTGTATTTTGTATAGGATACGCCTTCCTGCTGTTCCAGGATGAGAGCTCAGTGCAGGCTTTGATCGATGCCTGCATCGAGGAGGATGGCAAGCTGTACCTCTGTGTGTCCAGCCCCACCATCAAGGACAAGCCGGTCAGTGGGAACACACACACATGAACCCTTCTACTCACATGTTATGACTTTTACTTGACTTTATAAGTAGTTTTTTCAAACTGTGCTTGCACTTTATTTCCAGAGCTGAGACGTGTCTGTTTTGTGTGTGACAGGTCCAGATCCGCCCGTGGAACCTGAATGACAGCGATTTTGTGATGGATGGATCTCAGCCTCTGGACCCGAGGAAAACCATCTTTGTGGGAGGTGTCCCTCGTCCACTCCGTGCAGGTATCTCTCATTTTTTTGCTTTTCTTTTTATATAAGGCTCTTTCTCCAGCAGGTGATTTAACAACAAGTGAGTGTTTATAATGACAACACTTACATTTGAAGTATATACTTTCTGAGTTTATGAAGTCCTGTCCCGCTATATGTGTGTCTCACTCCGACACAGAGCAGAGGACAGAGGCGGCATGCTCATAAATGACACAAGGGCTGGGTGATGTGTTCATTTTCCAACCAGCTACTGTTTGCCCAGCAACCTGCAGCGGCTGATATATTTGCGCTGTCATGTCCTAAATGTAAACTACACATAAACTCACAATATGTAATGAAACATTCTCACACCTATTTTCCCTGTTAAACAGAACTAAAGCCCTCTTGTTTCATAAAACACACTTCATTCAAACTGGACAAACACAAACAACGTCTTGATCAGTCTTTCTACCATTATAACGATCACCAATTCTGGTTTGGTCAAAATAGTGAAAATAGTCTGGCTTCAGTGTACCCTGCCGATGAAAGGGGGCGCCTTGCAGAGTAGCAGCTCTCACTCTTGCAGACCATAAAGTTAGCTAAATAAAATGACAAAAATCTCCCCCAAAAAACAACTGCAGATAGTCAATATATCTGTCCTGTCCCCCAACACAAGATCACACCAAACCAGAGCAGAGACTCTCAGCATAGTTGTTTTTTATTGTAGAACTATTTTGGTGCAGACGTTTACCGGCCAGTGTGACAGATAGCTTTTAGATTTACTCACCAAACAGAAAATCTACCCGCCTTTGACGCTTGGGTTCCAATTAAGAACCCTGTCTTTTGTCTTCTTAATGGCCTTTATAGAGCTGTCGATTAAACTATTTAGAATAAATATTAGCCGATCAGTCAGAGAACACTCTCTCTGTGTAGATGTCTTTGTGTTCCTTATTGTCTTTTCAGTACATCTCTGCATTTCATTCTTTTTCATATGTCTACACTGTAACTAACAAATAAGCAGCACAAGTAATCATCCTTTACTTCTCCTGGTTAATCTCTTCCCATTCTTTGAACCGGCAGCTTTAAGCAAAATTCCCCTTTTCTGCAGAACACTGCAGTGTGATCAGCTTGTGCTCGTAATAAACATTAGACTTGCTAGAGGGTAGAGCTAAAAGAAGCACTGTGCCGGTGAAATCGGCTTTGACCTACACTGGTCCTATCAGGAAGTGCTCTCTGTGGCACGCTGTGCTGTGCAGAATATTAAATTCCCTTTTATCCTGATGGCAGTGTGATGTGTGCTGTGTGTTCATGTTTTCTGCACTGCTGGTTGCTGTGTTTTAGACTTCTGCGCTGTAGTTGTGGTAATGACAAAGGTCACAAGACCCTGCAGTGCATAAAATGTTTTATGATGACCCTGTGTAATATTTGGGTCTAAATTTACATGTTTAAAATCTACATATTAAAAACCTGCTGATGTTTTAACAAGTAGAGCTGCATTGTAAATTTGCAGGGTTACTTCCCCCCTATTTGCATATTTGTTAACTTCTATTAAAAAAAAACACATTACAGACTCTAAACAAACTTTTATTGTTTTATTGCAGCCATTATAACAGCTGACACTACTTTCAGTTTTGCCCTGCTGAACTTTAATCCATCTGTGTTTACAGCTTTTTGCTCTCAGATCAGATCAACAACCCTCATCAACTTGTGTGTGGTGTGTTTGTGTTCACTGGCTGCATGAGCATGAGTTCATGTATTAAGCCTGTGTGTGCGCACGTAATCACTGGATTTTGACAGAATGTTTGTTATTGTGTTTGTGTCTTTTGCCTCTGTGTGTCAAAACTTGTTTCTGTGAATATTTTGTTCAGCTAATGCTGCGTGCCTGTTTTTTTTTTTTTTGCAGTGGAGCTGGCTATGATCATGGACCGCCTGTATGGCGGGGTTTGCTACGCTGGCATCGACACAGACCCTGAGCTGAAGTACCCCAAGGGAGCGGGGCGGGTCGCCTTCTCTAATCAGCAGAGCTACATTGCTGCTATCAGTGCTCGCTTTGTACAGCTGCAGCATGGAGAAATCGATAAACGGGTGAGTGGAAAGAAAAGAGAACTCAGTGTTTTTCGGCCTCCCCTCTCGGCCCCCTTCTTTCTTCATTTGTCTCCCCCACATCTCACTTCCTGCTCTGTCTCTCTCAAACTCTCCTTGCCTTTGCCCCTTTTCTAAAAGAGAGAAAGAAGAAGTCTGACTAGATTTTGTTTAGGACTGAAAAAATGCAGCACCATAAACAGAACTTGTTTTGTTATTAGAGAAGAATGTGTAGCACATTTTACATAATTAATTCATTATAGAAGATCAATGAAACTAGCAACACTTGTCCTGACTCCAAGCTTCAAGAGGATATTTTCTCACAGATTCAAGTTGGATTCAACCAAAATGACAGAATCACAGCAAAAAAGACTGTTGTTAAATTTAATGTATCATCCTAATTAATTTTTATTTATCCTGTATTTCTACTACAGAAGTCATGAGAACTGATACTTGGGTATCAAGTTGATGCCAAAATTTTGAAAATGTGATGGTACTAGTACCAGAAATGCAATTATTTCTGACCTGACAGACACAGCATGTACGCCTACAAGTGCTGTAGTCTGCTGCTAAATGCCAAAGAAAGAAGAAAACACAGTAGAACAATAACTACTAAACTTGTAAGATAGCGGCATGCAGGTGCAGCCACAGCTCCGCCTCGACTCGTTGAAAAGAAAAACAGTAAACAGAGTCATCTATGGAAGTAGGCGAGTATGTGTTTAAGGCGTAGCATCAGGGATTAATACAACAACCAGTATGAAAACGGTGCCATCAATCATTTCAGACAAAAGGAAGAAACACTTCAAACTTACCAACTTAGCTTAACTTGTTGCTTTTGTGTTTTTTTTTATCCTGGTATTGAATTGGGTGTTGAGAATGGTGGAAATTCACTGGTACAGGTGTCGACTACTGAAATTCTGATAGCATGACATCCCTAATTTCTACAGTGCAGGGTAGGCTGGATGAGCATGCATGTTTATTTATAGCGATGCCTTGTTAACAGTTAGAGTGAGAAGTAAAATAACAGGAACAGGCATTAGTAGAACAGACTGTGCTGATTCGATTAAAACAGTTACAGAAAGGTGGAAGGTGGTTATTGACTAAAGTTTTTAAGTTACAGAGAGTGTGACAGTGTTTTGAATATTAGGTGTCCATGCAGTCACATTAACAGCTGTCCACCGGCGGTTTTGT
Source organism: Lutjanus erythropterus (assembly GCF_056507025.1). Lineage (NCBI taxonomy): Eukaryota > Metazoa > Chordata > Actinopteri > Lutjaniformes > Lutjanidae > Lutjanus > Lutjanus erythropterus. Next base: position 28,968,641 of record NC_139327.1, on the reverse strand, counting down.
TCAAACTGCTACTGTTAGACTTTCAAGCTAAGGCTATCAATGATTTACCCACTGTTGCCAGCAGCTATGGAATTAGAGTATCACAGCTCAAGGTGGCCTGTAATTAACTCAAATATTATTCACATTTTCACAATGGAGGTGAGTGAACAAGATAATGAGAGCTGGAATCCAACAGAAATACCTCGTGAAGAGGCAACATCATGATACAAAAAAAAAAAAAAAAAGAAAAATGCTGGAATAATAGTACGCTGCTGTCTAATTTGCATAATTGGTGTGCAGATTTTGTAGACGGAGCGCCTTGGTGACAGTCACTCACTAATAGCACCATCCCTCCTCACGGAGCAGTTGGAAAAGCAAGCGAATCATGTACAGTATGGTCTTAAAAGAGAGTTTGAAATCCACAAATTTAAACATTTGGACCCCGTCATGGGGAATTTTTCATCTAACAGTTCACTGTGGCTGCTTCACAATAAAAGCCACCACATGCTTTGCTAGTTTAAATCTTTTAATTAGTTTAGTTTAGCTTACATATATACTAACATATACATAATTAGTCTACACTGAAACTATATGTATATATTTATGTATGTATGTTATATCTATCCAAAAGTCCCAAACAAAAATTTACTTATACTTCTAGGGTTGCAACTAACAGTTATTTTCAATATTGATTAATCTGCTGATTATTTTCACAATTATTTAGACAGTAAGAAATTCTGAAAAATACTCATCACAATTTTGCAGAGCCCAAAGTGGTGTCTTCAAATTGCTTCTTTTATCGCACCAACAGTCATAAATGACAGAAAAGCAGCAAAACCGTTCCTTTAAGAAGCTAGAAAAAACAATGTTTGACATATTTGCTCAAGAAATAACTAAGACAATTGATTCTTAATCAAAATAGTTGGCAATTCATTTTCTTTCGAGCAACTAATTGATTAATCGACTAAAGGTTGCAGCTCTACACACCTCAGTTTTATATTTTTCAAAACTCGTAATACTACTATTTAGTGTATAACACATTCTTGTTTCCTTTTCAAAACTATTCCACAAATTAACTCCTTTAACACTTAAACACTTTTTTATTTTGCATTTGTTGTGTGAACTATCAGCAGTATGAAATATTCAATTTGCATCAGCAGAAACATGCTAAAGCTCTGACACAGCATAAGGAGAGTGAACAGGAAACGTGAGACTGATATCAATGAGATAAGATTAAAAGCAGTAACAGTAAGCCGGATTACAGGCATTCATAGATGGGCAGTTTGAATCTCAGGCGGGAGTGGCGGACCCCGCCACTAGCAAGAAGAACTACCATGTAAAGAGGTGATTACAGAAGATAAATGCATTGGCTTTTGCTGAAAAAACGCCAACCATAAATGGTGTCACAAAAAAGTCTGACTGAAAATCTAAAGAATTGTAATTTTAAAGGGACAGTTCACCCCCCCCCCAAAAAAAAGTATATTAGTATAAGTCATCATGGTCGTTGAGAAACACTGTTAGACATTTTTCACAATTTTCTGACATTTTTTAAACAAAAGTACCAATTGATTAATCAAGAAAATAATCAACAGATTAACTCACAGTAAAATAACCCAGATGGAAAAATAGCACCACAGGCTAGAGGAAAAGAACAATACCAAATGTGTATTTTATATATTTTACAAATAAACCTCAAGTTTCCTGATAAATTTTTTACCTTCCATCCAACCATCTGTTTCATTCCCTGCAAGCGAGCTGATATAACATCTGGCAGAAACCTGGATTTATAAAGAAACATCAGTTTAACAGTAAAGAAAACCACTACATCACTAAATTCAAATGATTCCCTCCTCTGATTGCAGGTGGAAGTGAAGCCATACGTGCTGGATGACCAGCTGTGCGATGAGTGCCAGGGAACTCGCTGCGGCGGCAAGTTTGCACCGTTCTTCTGCGCCAACGTCACCTGTCTGCAGTACTACTGCGAGTACTGCTGGGCGGCCATCCACTCACGCGCCGGACGGGAGTTTCACAAACCCCTGGTGAAGGAGGGAGGCGACCGACCCCGTCACATCTCCTTCCGCTGGAACTGAGCGGACGACAGAGAGGGAGAGGCAACAGGGGAGCAGGAGGGCAGGTAGTGCAGGAGTCGCAAATCATTGTACAAATAAATGCACTTTTCTGTTGCTGGTTCCTTTTTGCTCTAATTTCACTGAACCTTTTTCTCATTTTTTTAAGTTAATATATATCTATATTTTGAAGATAGAAAAGAAAAACTGGAATTATATCCAAATATGTCCAGCAAGGAAAAAGATGTGTAACATAATTTTATTTATGCGTTTGAATTTTTGAAATATTTTTATGAGTTCTCAAAAAAATACATATATTGGAAAGTTTGAGGTGTGATATGGTACTCTGCTATTCAATTGGCGTATTTTTCTAAACAATGTATTTGATTTTAATTTTGATACGAGACACCCAAAAACAAAGACACTTCATTTGATGTTGGATTGCCTTCGTTTGTAGCAGAGCTGTCGCTTTTTGTTTTGTATCAAGTCTCCAGAGCAAACAGTTTGTCACTGGCTCTTTGTTTCTGAGAGGTGTGACTAAGTTTTCTATTGATCTCCAGAGCAAATGTGAATTGAAAAAGGTGTTGCTAAAGAAGAGTGCACTTATTTCCAATTTACAGAGTGCAGATCCAGTATAAGAGACCCTTAGTAGTTAACCAAAGCTGAATCTTAATTAACTTTGAAGAACAGAGAGGGCCCGCTGCAGAACGATTCTTTTCCCTCCCAGATCAAAATGTTTGAACCTTTTCTTTTTATGATTTCCAAGATCATACAAATATTTTGACGTTACTTGAAAACCACGACGAAATTTTAGCAACACATATTTGGGTTTTGATCTCCATTTTGACATGCAAAAACTAATACCTCAAACTCAGCTGCTAATGTGCCGAATACAGTTAAAGAAAAAGAAAAGAAAGCAAGAAAGAAAACATCGTCGCCCGCTGGTGTTCTCCTTTCCTTAGAAGCAGAATCAAAGGGAAGTGATGCAACAGGCCGAGTGTGATGTGACTGGCACAGTTTTGTACTCACTTGCTTCATCACCTCCTTATTTTTGTAATCAAACCCAGGGTTGTGCTAGGGACAGAGCAGAGCATCGTATTAGGGGAATGTATGGTAACGTAGGAGAGACAGACAGACAGACAGACAGACAGACAGACAGACAGACAGGCTTACTGCTAAAGAGATAAGTCCAGCCCCACTCCCCCCTCCTCATGTATACCTGAGGCCTCATTCACGGATCAGAACCTGCTTCCTGTCGGGGCTTGGATCCAGATCTTTCAGGACCGAGGGTTAAGGAAGGCTGGTCAAGAAGCGGCCGCCTTTTTATTGCAGTTTTTACGGACGGGGCTACCACCAAATGGGGAAACGCCTGTCTTTGTTAGATTTTTTGTTTTTTTTCAAAAATGCATTTGTGCAATTCTCCCAAGTCTTTAATGAAAAGGTTCTACTTTGCATCCGAGAGTCAGCTACGTTTAACGAAAGAAGCAATTAAAAGTTTATCGTCAGCACACATTTGAGTCACGGAGGGATCTGCCCTTTCGGCGAACCCTCTATCCTTTCTCCTGCCAAGCTAAATCCAACTCAGCATCCAGTGTTTTTGAAGCATAAATGAAGATAGTCTCTGCAGTGTGCTCTACTACTACACACTTGTTACCCACATGCAGTTGAGAACAGTCGGTTTTACCCAGTGGCTTTTGGGAACCAAAGATGGCTGTGCAGTAGTGGGTCATACTGTAGCTCATTTCTTGTTTTTTATTCTTTATTTTCTTTCTCATTTTTTCAAGGACGTTTTTCATATATATATTTTTTTTTAAAAATCTGTCACTTCTACCCAGTTTTGCTTAACTGTCAAGCCCAGCGAACCAAAGATTGGCCTTGACCATAATATATTTATATATATATCTTTGACAGTGCAGTCAAAACCCATTAGAACACCAGTGGAAAAACAACAGGGCTTGCAGACACATACACACACACACACACACACACTGATACACACACAGACACACACACAGACACACACACACACACACACACACATACAAGGCCTCACACTCTCCATCTCTCAAAATGGAGGTGCATGCTGGTAGGCACTAGTTGTTTTTATCTCAGATAGGTCTGCGTGTTTGGGAAAATTTAACATAAAAGTGCACATTCACACACAGCGAAAGTAAAACTAATCCTCACATTTGTTTAACGTTTTCGAGTCACTCAGTGGCGACCTACTAGCCGAGCATTTAAATATGTCAGGGAGTTAGTACAGAAATTACTTGATTATACACACTAGTGAGAAACGTATCCTCATATCGGCGTGTTTTGCACCCTGGACATTAGTTTTGTGGGTGCGGTGGGTGAGCATTTTAGAAGTTAAAACACTTTGTGAAGAATTTGCTGTTAAATGAGATGAAAAAAAAAGATTATTTTATACATGGCCTGCTGATTTTTGGTACAGTGTTTTCTAGCTAAATTATTTTGTCATGCACATATAAACATTTATTATGCACTACTTTTCTAAATATTTTTTCTTTTTCCAACAGTCATTTTAGGCACATTTTTCACAAATGGGGAAACTCCTTTTTGCAATACCTCAATTTTTCACATTGTGAAAGGTAGCTTTTGTACTTTTGTTACTGAGAGATCTGCATATATGGAAATGTTCATTTTAAGAAAAAAAAGTTGAGTGATTTCAATATATATTATTTTCAATTATGCTTTTTATACATTTCAGTGCTGAGGAAACTTTACAACTAAGTGCGCACTTGTGTTGATGCGACTTCAGATCTGCAGAGGAGAGACCAAAGTGTATCGCTCTCTTGGTCTTAGCTTTTCGTACACTAGATGTTTTCCAGTCAATCTGGTCAATAACAGCATGGCGAGAATTAAAAAAAAAAAGAAAAAAAAGAAAAAAAAAACAAGTTGTAATTTGAAATCGATGTTAATGTCTCTAAACATGGCTATACTAGTTGGAAAATGGTAACTTCTGTCTTGGTTTCCTCTCCATAGATGGAGTATAACTTATTATAAGGAGAATGCAAAATTTGGTTCACGCTTAACGCTGAATCTCGTATCACAAGAATGGATGTTTGGTGTTTAGATATTTTAATATTTGAAAAAAAAATTATATATATATATTCTTGAACTTGCCAACTAGCACCTATTGTAATCCTTAGCATGCATGACAAAAAAAGAGAAAATGACAAGTACATGAATTAGCTATTAAAATTAATTGTTGTGGTGTGCACCAAATGTTTCTCAACTATTAAGTTGTTAAGGACACCCCCCCCCCCCAAAACCCACTCTCACCTCACCTCACCCCCTCTTTCCCAACTCCTTCCCTCCCCGCGTGTTGATCTCCTCCTCGCTTCCCCATTCGCAGACCTCTGCAGGATGCACATGACAGAGAGAAAAAGACGAGAAACAAGACAAAACTAACTTTTAAATCGATTTTTGGCAGTGCAGGACTTTGAGCATCCTTATAGAACACTGTTTAAAAAGACTTGAGAACTCATCCCCACTGTCTGTCGAGGTGATCTTATATAGACCTATCTGGAGGAAGGGGAGCTTAAAGACTTGAATGTGGTAAATGTTGCAAGTTAACTTCAAGTTGTTATGTGCAATACTTCTTTTGAACCTTTTTCCAGATAAAGACTCTTTGCAATGTAATTCTTTAATGCCATTTTTAATTGCAGACATTTAATTAAAGAAGATGTTAATATGTTTTTCACAGTCATTTTCTACTGTTATTGTAATCCTTTTCATGCTGGTGTTTGTAAAAAAGAAAAGAAATCAAACTATTTGTACTAATATAAATAATTGAAGTTATTTTTAAAACATTAAAGGTTTTGTGCTCATTTGCTTATTTTGTTTATTTTAAGCTACTGTGATTGATTGCATTGTAATTATTAGGTCAACAATGTATTTAGCTGTTTATTGGTATATTTTTAATTGGAATGTATAATTGATTTTTATAATTTTGATCAGATTTTTGTTATATTTTTGAGGTGAAGCTTTTAATATGTTAAAGTGTCTAGTTTTTACTAATTGCTATATTGTGCTCCACAATATATGGTTCACATTTTCTGAAGGAAAATAAATATTTAAATATTTGTCTGTTAATGATGTTACTTAATGGCAAGATTTCAATAGTTTTTAACTGTGTATGGGAAGGTTGTTGTATTTATTAATAGCATTTTTTACTTAAGATATCACCTTAATTTTTATTGTCATTTCACTTTATAAGTTCCTATTTTTGTATTTTCCTTTCTAATTAAGTTATGTAATACGGATATGTCCATATTTCTAGGAGTTGGTCTGTAGAAGTGCTAGTGAAACGAAAAAGAAAAATCTAATGTTATTTAATTGTTTGCAGCCAACTATTTATAACAGTATGCATAATTTTTAAATATTTGTAATGTGAAATGTTGAATGAAATAAATCTTAACTGTGATGAAAATATGTGCATTGTCTGTTTATTTATGTGAAGTCTTGGACATTTAAACCTGCACTGTGGAACCTTTGTCTCCCCCCTCTGGCAGTGAGAGTAATAAGCATTTCAGTGGCGGCCATATTGTTATGAAACAGCAGGTGAACACAGGTGTTACCAATGATGCTAATTAAGGCCCAATTCCATTTAATGTAGCAGAGCCTTTCCAGTGAGTCAACATGCACAGTATCAGCTCCCTGACTGTGTCTGACCTGAGTGGAGCCTTAATTAGTATGATTGGTAACACCTGTGTTTATCCTGCTGTTTCATGTCATGAAAAAGGTCTATTACACACTGATGTGTTGTGTGTTATGACGTATGCTTACATTGTTATCTGATTTTGTCCTCACCATCAATCACTTTCTCTTTAAACTTTAATCCTCCCTCTGACCACTGACTTTCATCTTTATCTGGAGCATCACATTTTTCTTAGACACTTTTCGGGGTATTTTGGCCGTAGTCCCAGTTGTTATAGCCGACTCCATTGCTTCAAGTTCACACTTCACAAGAGCGAGCTCAAAGTTCAGTTCACTGGGATTAAAATGAACGAGTTCACGTTCATAGGTCATGATTTTGAATTTTTTTAGCCAAGTTCACAGTCCAGTCCACACCAAAAATGAATTAGTTCATGTTCATTTCATCCATTTTTTTAAAATTAGTGCCTAAATACAGAGACAATATTGACAATACAAACTAAAAACATTAAAGGACAACATAATAAACAAAACCAAAATGAGAATAAACAAAACAACATAACTATATAATAGATTAGAACTTAATTAAAAGAATTAACAATGAGTAAGCAGAGATCTGTTGGTTTTGGGTTCATTTTAGATGAGTTTAGCAGCATAACTTTGGTTAAGCATTATTTATTCTTACACACATATTTCTTTCCTTTTTTTCTTCTTTGTCTTCCTCTTTCTTTTTTCTTTCCCCCTCCCATCCCTGTTCCTTTTACATGCATGGTTGTGGTATTAGCTCATCCTTGAATGGCCAGAATAACTTATATCCAGGGTTGCAGCGTTAAATACAGACTGTATTATGTCAAACTGTAGCTTATGGTTCATGCACAAATCATGTATTTCCACATGTCATTCACTTTGTGGATCCACAAAAACATGACATGTCATCTATCAATCAAAACTAGAGCGCTTTGTGTGTTTTCTCAAATTCCAGGAAAAAAACTGCACAAACTGACTGACGGCTCAATAGCACCGCCAGCTGGTCACATCTGGCACTTCATGACAATGTGATCATCAGAAGTTAAAATGCTGGCAGGGATTTCATTTAGCAGCAGACATCTTCACATGTACTGTACCGTGTTCTTTCAAATGTCATGCTAATTTTCTGAAGTATGATGCTAAATGCAGACAGCTTTGAAGTGTAGCTGTTATCAGGGATATAGCTGGGTCAACAGAATACAGATCCTCTCTATGCCCACTCAGTAGAATAGAATAGAATAGAACAGAACAGAACAAAATAGAAAGGACTCAGCTGCACTATGATGTGCCAAAAAACAACCAGATGATATTACTGTTTTTCCAGTGCAGACTTTTTGAGAGCACCCTGTCATTAACTGCCACTGCAGACTGGGCTGTCAGGAGGAAGTTGTTTGCTTAATTACTTAGTGAACAGTTGGTTTTCGTACTTCCAGATAGATCCAAGGCTGAGGTGGATGGCCAACATGCTGGCAGTCGGAAGGATTGAGCTTGACCTGCATTGGCATCTGACCCCAACTCAACTTGACAAAATCAAAAAACTTGCAACCTGATCTGGACCTTCCTTCAAGCCAAAAGATTAAATAGTCTGTCATTTTAAAAAGTGTGAATCTTCAAATCAGTTCTTCTTTCATCATTTTCTGAATCAACCAAAGTTAATGCTATTCATTCTCAGCAAGGCGGCACTTAATTCCCCAGTTCCACTTTGTTTGAACCATTCCAACAACATCCAAATCAACCATGAAGGACAAAGGTTATGGTACTAAGTTCAGTCCAACAAACATGACACCAAAGATCATTTTGTTCATGTTCAGCAGCTATACAATCGTCTATGAAAAACTAATTACTTTATGCAAAACAAGTGGATCAAAAAACCAACAGAAACGCAACAACTTCCAAATTTGTTCAGCAAAGAAGAGTTAGTCAAGGCTTTCTTGTTAAAATGGCATTACCTTTGGTGAAGAGCGCATTAGGACTTATTTATGGAACTCAAAAGTCTAGGACTTGGAACTCCAGTAAAGACTTGAGTCTTACTTGTGATGTGCAAAACAAAGACATGGTCTCACCTCTGCAAACTACCATAACTCATGCGGCCACCAGTCTGCGGTCTCTGTCAAACGGTTGGTTGGTTCAAGATGAAGGGTCAGGACCCGGCAGCAGCTGGCTGCAGACTTTATAACCTCCTGACAGTCCTGGATGGACACCAGGTAGATATCGTGTCCCTCCTCTGCCTCACCAATGGGAGGCGGAGAAGGGACACAATACCTCTCAAACAGATGAAAACATTCCCTCATTGTTCCTGCATGTAAATGTCCTTGTTGTCCATGAGGGAAAGCAGAAGTGGTGGTTTGTGCTTGGGAAAGATGGGATGGGAGCATGCTAAGTATATGAAATGGCAGTAAAAATGGTTGGGAATGTTTATTTATGCACAAATTAGCTCCGAACTGACCATATATTGGGTCACGATGGTTTGTCATTTTTAAATAGTGGGTCCCTCAGAAAGAAAGTTTGTGAAACACTGGGTGTTTATAGGACAACAGAAGAGAAAGTGAAGTGTGGAGTGTCACAGATACTGAAGGACAATATTTTTTAAAAATATAGTCATGAGACAGAGAAAGAGGACGAAGGAGAGGGGGGAAAAAAAGATTTCACCAATTTCACCGTAAACATCTGATGAAAAGAGATCTAGTCAGGTGAAACAGAGAGAGAACATCTTGACATTGTGCAGCAACAACACCTTTCATGTTGATTCACAGAACGTCCTGAAGGATCACAGCGACCGACTCATATCTGACAGGGGACACAAGCTGCCTGATGAAATGATTCACGCTCCCATTATGATTTGAAAACACATTTGCCTAATCAATTATTATTTCAGAGAAACAACTTGTCCCAATTAAAACATGGTTAAGTACATTTACTCACGCACAGCACTTAAGTAGAATTAATTTGTAGTTTACTGAAGTATAGCTAATTTGTACCACTTTATACTTGTAATCCATTACATTGCAAATTTGCCGCAAATATTACATTTATATAACTTTCATAGATACTTTGATTTTACATACAAAACATTATATGATCAACTTATTATTATGCATGAATGCACCCTCAGACACTCTCAGGTATTTGCAGTTATGTTCCCGCAGTTATATTCCCGATTAGATCTGCTCCAGTTGAAACTTAGTTTCTATTTAGTTTATATTGAAGTATCTATAATTTGCTCTGAAATATAATGATACTTAAGCACTTTTACTGAAGTATTTCTGAATGCAGGACTTGTACTTTGGACAGAACATTTTCCAACCCTGTACAAACACAGAAACGTCTCAGCGTTTATATTTCAAGTAGTTTCATACTGACCGCTGAATTATAAATTATTGACACATCTACTCTTAAATCTGACCGTGCATCACTCTTGTAACACTAGATGGAGTTGTAGGACCAAAATTTGGCAGACGTATGGTTGATGCTGCCTTCAAGTACTATGGGAAATATTGAATGTCTGATCTGTTATGCCAGGATTTTCCCTTTCAAATTTACAAACTGGGAAAGTGTGAATCTTCTGCTGGGATGTTTAATAAATACCATGCATTGCAGATTCTTCCATCATTTCATTCTTAATGTCTCTCATTGATATATTTTGAGATTGAACAGCATCCCTAACATCTGCAGCACTGACTCATGGCAGACCTGCGTTCCAGGCAGAAACAAACAAAACTCAGTAACTGTTATCTGATGAATATTGCTTAATAAATAAATAATAGTGTAACAATACTGTATAAATAAATAGTTATATAATATTGTAAAACTTTTTTTTTTCAGAATACTGTGCTTATTGAGACAAAAAGCAAAAGATAATTTGTGGAATTCAATGTATTTTTAACACGTTGCAACCATCCCCTGATCATGTTACAACTATCTCCAGGGTTGGAGTCGGTTTCAGTCAAATAAATCTTGTGAAGAATATCCTATATAAGGTATAAAGATTTTGGATTGGATTTGTCCAGTTGTTCCTGCAAAATTACTTCATTTAATTAATTTAAAAATGTATTACATGTATGCATTCCTGAAGGACTGCATGCTGCAGTTAGTTGATATTCTACGTTCAGAAAAGAATCGCTTGTTCAACAATATTTCTCTACTGGCAAATACAGTTTTCACTGCATGGTCAGTGGCATTTGACAAAACCACAGAGAAAGGTTAAAGTTGTTCACCCCGATTCCTTCCTTCCCAGACTTGAAGCTCAGACAGGCTGCAGGGACACTGCAGGAGTGCAAGACGAGTACAACATTTTTTGACAATAGCAAGCTTCAATGAGTCTTACACTGTAAATTGATCAGCTGTCTGTAAGTGTCAGTTGTCTGTTAATGTAAAGCTAAGCCTGTTCTCCTG